>NW_024412447.1:15477313-15507925 GCF_014898765.1 Herpailurus yagouaroundi | reverse complement strand
GCCCCCCCCCCCGGGAGGGGAAGGAAGGGGAGGGGACGGGAGGGGGGAGGGGAAGGGAGGGGAGGGGAGGGGAGGGGAGGAAAGGGGAAGGGAAGGGAAGGGAAGGAAAGGCTCATGGAATTCAAAGGAGGAGGGGGTTTTAAGAGACTCCACTGTGGTATGATCTAGAGAGTTCAAGGACAGATGGTTGGGCTTGGCAGTTAGAAAGCCATGCTGATCTTGGGGAGAGCAGTTTCAGTGATGGGTGTGAAACCTACTCTGCAATGGGGATAAGGAAATAGAGGAAACAGTATGGACACTTGTGAGAATACTCGCTACCATGGGACAGAGAAAGAAGGTGTGCTACCTAGAGAAAGATGCAAGATTGAAGAAGAATTTTTATTTATTATGATGGGAGAAACTGGCACATAATATAGGCTGCAGCCAAGAAAACCATACAGAGGAAGAGACCAAAAATTCAGGAGAGAGAAGGGTTAACTTATAGAGCAAGTACAAGTTAGAGCCTCCTTGGGGAGATTTAGCCTCAAACCCAGAGGAGATGGTTAACTTGAGGGTGAGATGGTAGGAAGTTGAGGAAGTTCTTCATGCCTGATAGCTGCATTACTCTATGCAATAAAAGCCAAGTTTCCATTTGCTGGAAGGAGAGGAGATATCCTGGAGTGCAGAGGGGCCTTGGAAAGAGTAAGTTTGGAAATAGAAAAGGAAGCTGACTTGGATATTGACTGGATTTATTGTGGTAATCTTTTTTTGCAATTTATACAAACATTGAATCATTATGTTGTACACCCAAAACTAATATAATGTTATATGTCAATTATATCTCAACTAAAGAAAAAAAGAGGGGTGCCTGGGTAGCTCTGTCAGTTAAGCGTCCAACTCAATTTTGGCTCAGGCCATGATCTCGTGGTTGAGAGTTCGAGCCCCACGTCAGGTTCTGCACTGATAGCATGGAGCCTGTTTGGGTTTTTTCTCTCTCACTCTCTCTCTCTCTACCCCTCCCCTGTTCATGCGCTCGCTCTCTCTTGCTCTCTCTCAAAATAAATAAACATTAAAAATAAAAAAGGAAAGAGCTGACTAGAAGAAACACATGGACAGATGGCCCAGTGGCACTGCATGAGTTAATCATGCATTTATAGTGGTATCTAAATTCATATGGTGATGGCACTTATCCAGAGATAGAGCACAGAAAGCTGATGGGTTAATCTAATGGGTTTTGTCCCTTGGTCAGGTGCTGGCAAGGGAACACAGGAAGACATTCCCTAGGGAGATGTTTAGATGGATATGTGGGGTCATGGTAGGATAGGGGAGAAAATAAAATCAAGTGATTTTATTAGCTACCTGAGAAAAAAGGGTGAGAGGGCAAGGGACCATCAGTCTTAAGGAAGTAGAAAAGCAAATAAACCAGTTTTGGGAGAAAGATAGAATCTAGAGATCAAAGATCAATTTATTGAAGTTAAAACTTGGAAGGTGGAAGACTTCTGGGCGCTAGCAAAACTCCTCCACAGAGTATTTCCACTCCCCCCCCCCACTCTTTTCTCTTTCTTTCTTCCCATTCTCCCTTCACTTCACTCAGAACTACGCTTTTTTTCTTCACTCCTCTCTGAAACAAGAATACCTTTAAAGAGCTTTAAATGGAGGAGTGACATGATTTGATATGAAATGTTCAGAGCAGCAAGAGACATTAAAATAAGATGTGTAGCAGCACTGATTGATACAACACTAGGAAATAATTAAATATTCATCAGTGGCATGGATAACGCGGCCTTTATTTAGTCTAAAAACAAAAATTAAGCTGCATTGCTCAGTGGTGTCGACAGGGGTAGTTAAACTTGGAAAACAAGGAAATGATTGTCAGAAAAGTAAAGATGCTGGTGACCTCTGGGAGAATGGAGGTTGTCTTCATCAGGGAGGACCCTTGGAGCATGTAGGGACTGGTAATATTCTAGTTCGTGATTGAGTAGTGGTTTTATGGGTAGCTCGTTTATAATTATTCTTCAAACCGTACATATATAGTTTTGCACTTTGCTGTGTCATATATCCTAACTAAAGAGAAAACATGCATGGAATGATACATACGATATATAGGAGAGGGGGGATGAAATTAGGGAGGTATGTGCAGACACAACTGTGTTTGTGATATTGCATTTCATGAGCAGGGAGCTAAGTATTATCTATAATTTTTATGGGTCTAAAACATTTAAATCAAAATGAAAACTGAAAAGGTGATATGGAAAAGAAGATGGATGCTTTTACTTCTGTTTTCATTTCCTTTCTGGTTGTTAAATTATTCAGTAAGTTAGAATAAGGAGGGAAAATTCAGTAGCTGAATCAGTACTCTGGAGATTTGCCAGCATTCAGTTCTTTTTGTTAGGGAGACATGGAGAATAGCGTCCAGTTACTAATCTCAGGGCTTGATCTCAGGCCTGTTTGTTTGGTTTACTCTTGGAGAAGTGATCCCAGAGTATACCTGCCTGTATTCTGACAACAGCCCCCACCTCTGCATGAGTATGTGCTACTCATCCCTTCCTTCTCTTAAAGGCTCACTGACCCTTCCCTGCAGCCTTCATGTGAACTGGCCTGGAAGTCATTCCACTGTTGGGTGGGGATAGATGCTGCCAGCAAAGTGCCCTGCTTTCCCAGAAAGCCTGTTCCAACCCCTTCCCACTCATTCAGCAAGTCCTCATTCCAGGCTGCTGACCTTGGATCCAACCCCCCCCCCCCCACCCCACCAAATGTGTAAACAGAAACAACTGGGAAACTGTATTACTAAAGGAAATCCTCAGCAGAAATGGAAAATGAAAACTCCAACACATTCAGAATGCAACGTAAAACTAGTTACACGTGGATTTCCTCACCTCCTGAGCCTCTGGGTCTCCCTTCTCATTCTCTTTATACAGGCTTTCCTTAAGGAGTTGGAAAAACTGTCTTCCTGACTCAGTTCTGTGGTTTTCTCACATGGATTCCTAGGGTGAGGAGAGGCCACCTGGGAGGGTGGAGAAATGGAAGGAAGCTGGTCCAGGTAACTCCATGTTGAGTGAATCAACCCAGGATCTGCTCAGACTTCTTGTTAGGTAAGATAATAAAATCCTCATTTAAGCCAAGTTTGGTCGCAGTTTCTGTTACAGCTGAAACGTCCTAATTGTCATGGGACAGAAAGAGGAAATTTTGTTATACAGGTCCTTGGGAAGGGCTGGAGAGAGTAGTGATAGATAAGAGAAAGCCTCAAGGGACCCTCTTTAGGGCAGTGCTACTCCAAGCGTGGTTCATGCACCTGCAGCATCAGGATAACTTGGGAGTTTGTCAGCAGTGCGAATGTAAGGGCTTCACTCCAGACAGACCAAATCAGATTCTCTGGAGGTAGGACTGGGACTCTGTATTTTAACAAGGTCGCCCTCCAGTGATTTCGATGCAACTGATGTGGGAGAAAACACTGACCTGGAACACTTCTCCACCTGGGAGTGTGATTGGTCCAACAGAGGAAGTGCTGTGTGTGCCTCTAGCTCATTGCCCACCTCTCTGAAGCTGTTCCAGTCTTCTAGGTCTCAATTGCCTTTTCTGTCACAACAGTAGGATCAGATGAGGAACTGGGTGTAAAAATGGTTTGAAAGAGCTCAGAGCGTGATGCCTAGGAGAGTCAGTCCCTGAGCTGACCCAGCCCCTCCCAGGGGACACAGCCTGAGGCTGCAGACAGTATGTCAGCTTCTTTGGGTGGGGCCTGTGTCCATCCGCGGAGGAACTGGCACGTGGAGGATGGAGAGTCACTGTAATTTTTTTTTTTTTGAACGTTTATTTATTTTTGGGACAGAGAGAGACAGAGCATGAACGGGGGAGGGGCAGAGAGAGAGGGAGAAACAGGCTCCAGGCTCTGAGCCATCAGCCCAGAGCCTGACGCGGGGCTCGAACTCACAGACTGCGAGATCGTGACCTGGTTGAAGTCGGACGCTTAACCGACTGCGCCACCCAGGCGCCCCACTGTCATTTTTAACTGAACTCAGGTGCTCTTATTTTGAGGTTTCTTCTTTTCGGGTTCCTGCATGAGTCCATCAGGAAGGACTGGAAACCCAGGTTTTGCCCTTGTGGCCTGTGGAGGGTCGCCCGATCGCAATGCTGCCCCTCCTCTCTCACAACCTCAGCCGTCCCTCCCGCCACACCCTCCGCATCCTCAAGACGTCCTCCCGCCGCCACCTCCACTGAGGTGACCTGCTCCTCCCCTCCTACGGATTTCCCCGGCCTTCGACGCCCAGGGAGACACAAAACCCACTGCCCTGAAGATAGAACAGCTAGTTCGAGAGCCCTGCCTGCTGTCTAGTTACTAGGCGTCGACTCCAATGCGGGAGCCACCCTCCGAGCCAACGAGGAGGGTCCGCGTAGATGTGGCGATCTCGCGCGCCGCCCTGTGCGCCGGGCGGATAGCGAATGGAAGGGGCGCGCCCGCTGGCCTGGGGACTAATCAGAGCAGGGCAGGCAAGCAGGTCCGGCTCCCAGTGGCCACTCGGGCGCAGACTCAACGCGTTGCCTGCTCTTGGACTGGACAAGCCTCCTGCCAATCAGGGGCGGAGCAAGAGGAGCCTCGGCCAATAGCGGGAGGCGGCCGGGTCAGGCCGGTGGCCCTGCGATCCGCGCGGTGGTCCGTGAGCCCGTTGGCGCTGAGGGAGTGGCCGCCCTCCGGCTCTCGCGCGCTGCGCTCTCCACCCCCCCCAGCCCGCCCCCGGGCCCGCCCGTCGGCCGCGCCGCGTCATGTCGGGCGCTGCTCGGCGCTAGTGCCCGGGGCCGCCGCCTCCCGCCCGCCCGAAGCCGCGCCCACTGTCCAGAGCCAGAGGGATGGTGGTAGTCACGGGGCGGGAGCCAGACAGCCGTCGCCCGGACGGTGCCATGTCCAGCTCCGACGCCGAAGACGACTTTCTGGAGCCGGCCACCCCGACGGCCACGCAGGCGGGGCACGCGCTGCCCCTGCTGCCCCAGGAGGTACCCGGGGGGTGGGGCGTGGGAAGGGGCGCAGAGGGAGAAGCAGGTGCCCGGCAGAACTGACCTTGGGGTGTGAGCAGCGCCGAGGCTGGGGTCGGGGCGGGGGGGGGGGGGGTCGGGCTGAGGGCGGCGCCAGAAGAGCCGAGCTGCCCAGCCCACTCATCCTCCTGTAAAAGGCACAGGTGTGTCTTCCTGTCCCCGGGGGGCACCTGATCTCCCCACCCCACGCCCCCCTCTTTCAGTGTTCACTCACTGCACGGTTGGTTTACTCCCACCCCTAAGTCCCATCCTTAACAACTAGAGGAGGGAGGGTAGTCTGTGGGAAGGGAACCTTGGAGCCCCAAGAGATGAGAGTGTTTTCTAGAAAATCAGGGAGGAGGCCTTGGTGGTTGCCCAGACCCAACCTCCAGCTGCCCAGAAAGTGGGGTCAGGGACTCTGTGCAGATAAGAAGCAGGCTAATTAATAGATGTGTCCACACTCACCTGACACCTCCATGGCTTTCCTTCCCACTGGTCTTGATGTGATAACAGTATCACATTTAGAGCTGAAATGTCACTCAAGAGAAGGGGAAAGAGAAGGGAAGGTGGGGCACTGCTGGGAGCTGAAGAGGGAGACAGAAGGTAGGAGCTAAGGTAGTGCTGGATGTGGGGGCCTGTGGGGTGTGGAGGAATCCTAGGAGAATGGACAGCTCCAGAGGGGCAGGGCTGGGCCGGGGGTGGCTCCTCCCCTGGGGATTAGAAGCCTGTGCCCTCGACATCATGAAACACAACAATGAGCACAACTCTAGAAGTACTCTTTGCAATTGGGGGGGGGGCGCGTGCGGGGTGGAGCCGTTAGAAACACTGTGGTGCTTGCTTTTCATGCACTGTCATTGGGGAAAGAATGGGGTTTGAGACAAAGAGGCAACACCCAGAGACTGTAGGCCAGCGGGCCGCCCCCGCCCCCCCCCGATACATTGTTCCATGTGAGATCCAGAACAGTTTTTGGTTGCTTTTGCCTCTGTGCCTCAGTCTTTTCAGCTCTACTGTGGAGCAGACACTTGGATTGGTATGAGATATCCTTGGAAGAGGTGTAAAGAGCTCCAGAAATGTAAAGCATTCTTATCTCAAAATATTTGAGTCCTTGCTATGCACCTAGAATAGTTTTATTGGAGCTATAGACTAAGTAGAAGGCATTTGTTATCCTTTGGTTGCAGAAGAGTAACAGTGCATACGCACAGAAGAACTGTACATAACCTTTCTATTTCATGCATTCATTCACTCATTCATTTAATGCACACTTGGGTCTTTGCTGCATGCCAGGCACTGCACTAGGCTCTGGGCAACTTTGATTTAATGTATTTTTATCCTACTTTAGTTCACAAAGAACTTTTAAAAAGTTGATATTATTTTATTTATATGTGAAATCTAAAAAACAAACAAAAAAACAACAGAGCATAAATAGACCCATAAATACGGAGCACAAGCTGGTGGTTGCCAGAGGGCAGGAAGGGTGGAGGGATGGGCAAAATGGGTGAAGGGAGTGGGAGGTATTTGCTTCTAGTTATGGAATAAATAAGTCACGGGGATAAAAAGTACAACATAAGGAATACAGTCAGTGAAATCATAACAGTAATAAATGGTGGCAGGTGGTAGCTGCACTTGTAAGCATACCGTGTAAAGACTTAACTAATCACGGTGTCATACACCCAAAACTAATGTAACGTTGTGCGTCAACTATACCCAAAAAAATGTAGGAAAAAAAACTGGAAGGCTGGGGGAAAGGACTATCTGGATAAACATACACTGGAGCCTTAGAGATGTAATATTGAAAAGTATGCACTCGTACAAAATTTTAGTCAATCTGGAGGTTGTGGGAAAATTAGAGAGAACTGGCTTCATTTCTTTAAAACCACAAGCAGTGAAAGATATTCCCACCCTCCACCTCCCCCAAAAAAGGTCCTGAGTATTTTAGGGAGACCCTAGAACTTCTGGCAAATCTATACCATCATTCCCTGTTCTTCCCCCTGCCCTTGCCTCCGGAACCTTAGCTGGACGGGGGACTGATCTCACTCTACAGATTAAGAAAGAAGCAGTGAGGTACAAAGAATGAGGAGTGGATGCCTCGAATTGTTCCACAAACACCTATGAGCCCTGCTGCGGGTGGCCTCATGATTAGTGAACAAGATGCCGTCCCTGCCCTCAGGAAGCTTGAGGTCTAGAAGGGAGAGCTGACAGAGGAAAGTAACTGCTGGTGTACCGTGCTAGGCGAGGAGGGTGTGTGGTCCATGGTGAAGGCACGATGGAGGGAATGTTCAGTTAACTCTGTCTTGGGTGCATGTGAGGAACAATAGAACAGAAATGCTTACAGAATTGGGAAACTTAAAGAGAAGCTTTTATTTTATTTTTTAAGAAAGAGAGAGTGTGCGCATGTGCACACAACTTGGGGACGGGCAGAGGGAGAGAGAATCTTAAGCAGGCTCCACACTCAGCATGGAGCCCAGCGTAGGACTCCATCTCACAACCCTGGGATCATGACCTGAGCTGAAATCAAGCTACCTAACCGACTGAGCCACCCAGGCGCCCTGAAGAGAAACTTTTAGAATGCGCGGATGCTGCTAACCTATATGGTGCCTTGGTGTGTATTAGAGAAAGGACACACAGCTGGGCCAGCAGATCACTCTCAGATCGGTGTCCTTGTGCAGTGAACAACATACACCACACACGGGGCAAATGCATTTGCTAGATGGACAAAGGGAGAGTGGAAAGAACATTCTGGACAGAGAAGACAGCATGAGCAAGGGCATAAAACCGACAAATTCAGGAAGTGGAAAAGAGGACAATGACGGCTTTGAACTCCAGAACAGCGATAGCAGAATTGGGGTGGGAAGCCTGATTTAATGGCTGGGGGGGGGGGGGGGTGGGGGTAGGTCTTGGCAACTGATGAGTGTGGGGAAAGAGAGGAGAGAGAAGAACATTCAGAAAGACTCCTGGATTTTAGCGTTGGGTGACTGAATGGTGTAGCACTAATAAGACCCCAGAAGACCACAATCAGAGCAGCCTCTGTTCTCATTCCCCAATGCCTGGCTGAAAGTGCCGGTGGTTCCTTTCCAGTTTCCTGAGGTTGTTCCCCTTAACATTGGAGGGGCTCACTTCACCACACGCCTGTCTACCCTGCGGCGCTATGAAGACACCATGCTGGCGGCCATGTTCAGCGGGCGACATTACATTCCCACAGACTCCGAGGGCCGGTACTTCATTGACCGGGATGGCACCCACTTTGGGTATGTTTCCCCCTCTATGATCAACCTTATAGTTCTAGTAAGTAGGACCTGGGCTTCAATATGGGGCTTTGGTATCTTCCATTAATACCCAGAAAATAGCAAATGTACTGATGGAATTTAATAAATGTGCTTATTGAATTGGATCAAAAGCCATAGTATCTTTCCCAGAGGAGACAAGGACAGCCAGAGAGAGCCCAGGTGCTACACACTGGCTGGATGTGATGAAATTGGAGACCAGGAAGTTGTCATCTGTATGGAATAGGTGTGATGCCACCTATAGGCAGGGGAGCCCCAAAACAACTTCTTGGAGAATATCCTCAGATTCAGATTCTGGGGCTCCACATTGCCATTAGGGAGGGACATGGTGTATGACCGTGGTTCTCAGACTTTCTTTGATGGTTTAAAACAAATGAACAAAAAAGGTGAAGGAAGGGCCAACATATGATTGCCATCTTTTAATTTTGCCAAGAAAAGCCTTTAGAAAAAAACAAACAAACACCTTCAGTTGTGACTGTCATTTTAACGCTAAAACACAGAAAGACACAATCTCAAAAAAGAAAATAGCCCTTCCCAAGGAAAGACTTCTGATACCTTAACATGTAAACAATTTAAAGACTTTATGTTTTAGTTTCCTTGCTTGTGAAATGAGAAATAATTACAGCTGCCTCACAGGCCTGCCATGCCGATTACGTAAAGAGCCTTGGTGTGACCCCTCACCGGGTCCTTCCAGAGCATGTGGCTGAAGCTCTTTGCCCCTTCAGTCTAACTTTGGAGATGACTACAGAACTAACATGATTCTTGACCTTCAACACATTGGCTAAGGAGTCAGAAAGTCTTCAACCACTACGTATCTGTGCTGGCCTCCCAAGTAGGATCGCCTGCACTGGGAGAAAGGTCATTTTTATCCTCAGAAAGGAGCCTCTGGTCATGCAATTTGCTTTGAAGCATCTGGGTTTCCCCATGGGCTGTCAGCTGCCTCCAATGCTGAGAAAACAAAGTGTCACATCGCTCTGCAGAGCTATAAAAAGATTTTTGTTTGCAGGCTGTTTGGGGGAGGAAAGTGCTGGCCCCAACTGGCAACTCCCACAGCACTCTTAGCTGGGCCTTGCCCTGGGGTCATGTTTTTCAGAGCAGACCAAGGTTTGCTTAAGATCCTAGAGGACTAATTTGGGAAGGGGTTGTGGGGAGGAGGAACAGACTTTGGCTCTAAGCTGATGTGCCCATGCCCAGGTGGCCATAGCTGGAGAGGGTCAGAGCTGGGCCAGGGTGTGGCAGAAAGCAGGGTATTGTGGCATTTATCCTCAGGCTGCTAGACTCCAATGGTCTGTGATTCATCATCAGCAGATGAAGCTGCTTAAAGACTCAGAAAAAATAAAATAGGGGCTCAGGGCATTTGATCAGGTACATTTCTCTGCTGGGGCAGCTCATGTGTCTCTAGCACCCACCAGGGAGGCTGCTTGGGTCACCACCTGGGGCAGTTTCCCACTGTGATCAGTGAATAACACTTTGGACTAGAGTCTGGACCACTGTGGGTATGGACTTGGAGTCAACCATGACTGCATCTGGGCCTCTGCTAGCTGTAGCTCCTTGAGTAAGGGTATTCTTTAACCTCTCTGAGCCCCTCTTTTTCTTCATTTAAAAATGGACCTAAGATGGCACTTAAATGTCATTGAAGGGATTAAATGGGGTAACACATGAATAGTAGCTGACCCAGACTAATACTTAGTGAGTGGTAACTGCCGTTACATCATGGTCATAGACAAACTATTGAGGCAACATCTTGATCTTGGGGTTTACTCACATATCTTTACAGAAGTAAAGACCTTGCCACACTTAACTGGCGATGGATCTGATTATGATTACTCTTAGCACCAAAGAATCTGAAGATGGAATTAAAAGAACTGAATTTTTATTTTAAGAAAATGCAGTATGTGATTTTATTCATTCGAGAAACCAATTTGTCCAGGTGTTCAGGGTAGCATTTGCTGTCCATATAGCTACAAAATAAGATGAATGGCAAAGAAATATAGAAAATGGGGAAGGCTACTACATTGCTAGTGGAAACATAAAATGCTACAACCATTTTGTTAAGCATGCGCTTCACCTTATGACTGAACAATTCTCCTAATATTTAGCCAAGAGAAGTTGGTGCGTGTGTCCACAGAAAGTCTTATACAGGAATGTTCATCACAGCTTTACCCATAAGAGCCCTAAACTGGAAACAACTCAACTGTCCATCAGCAGGAGAATGGGTTAAATCAATTATAGTAGATCCAGCCACTTACATGAGTTTTAAGATGAGGCAAAACTAATCTTTGTTGATAGAATTCTGGGATTGAATGAGAAGAGGCAGAGGGAAACTTTGAGGAGATTGAAATGTTCTGTATCTTGGTTTAGGTGGTGGTTATAATAAAACTATACAATTAAGGTTTGTACGTTTGAAAAAAAAAAGATTTGTACATTTGTTGCATATTAATTAGACCTCAATTTAAATATATATGTCTTAAGGAGCCTAGAATATGTATGTTTCCATTATTCCTATATATACCCAAAAATAACAATACCTAATAAAATAAATATACCTAATGATAATTATAACCGTAATAATGATGATACTGATAATAACAGCTATTAATGCTTATTGAGGACTTACCTTGTGCCAGGTATTTTCTAAGCACTTTTTAATCATTTAATCCCTTTATACCATTACAAGGTAGTTTTTAAATTTTCCCTCATTTTACAGATGGGAAAATCAAGGCACCTCTCCAAGGTCACACAGCTAGTAGTCTGGTTCCAGACTCTGTGCTCTAACCACTATGTGACACTGCCCAGATCCATTAGCTCCTTCTCACCAACCCTCTTTCCTTCCTGCTCAGAGATGTGCTGAATTTCCTGCGCTCAGGGGACCTGCCACCCCGGGAGCGTGTACGGGCTGTGTACAAAGAGGCTCAGTACTATGCCATCGGGCCCCTCCTGGAGCAGCTAGAGAACATGCAGCCTCTGAAGGGGGAGAAAGTGCGCCAGGCGTTTCTGGGACTCATGCCTTATTACAAAGGTGAGGTGTCAGCTGCCCAGGGTGGTTGAGGTGTGGGAAAGGAGGGTTGCAAGGCATCTGTGTGTGCATAGGTCGTCACCAGAGAGGTGGGTCTAAGATGTATCCGTATTACTCAGGATCAGAGAGATTTCTGCTTCCCCTTCTGCTCTCCCCTCCCAGTCAAACTGGGAAGATTCAGGTTCAATAGGGCCCACTTTTCCTGTGACATCATCAGATCACATTTCAAAAGGATGATCCTCATTCTGTCCTTTTGGTTTCTTTTGCCTGGGAGACCCATGATCCCGGTTTAAGTTTGTGCCTTTCACGGGCCCAGAGTCCCTTCCCCAGGATCTGCCTCTTCCCTGTTGGATCATGCCTTCACCGGGGCTCTCTCTTCGTGCCCTGACGCTGCCTTGCCCACTGCCCCCCGACATCCTGACCCCTGTCCCAGTGATGGGTGCTGTGTTCACCCCCCTAGACCACTTGGAGCGGATTGTGGAGATTGCCCGGCTGCGTGCAGTACAGCGGAAGGCCCGTTTTGCCAAGCTCAAGGTCTGTGTCTTCAAGGAGGAGATGCCCATCACCCCCTATGAGTGTCCGCTTCTCAACTCCCTGCGCTTCGAGCGGAGTGAGAGTGATGGGCAGCTCTTTGAGCACCACTGCGAAGTGGATGTATCTTTTGGGCCCTGGGAGGCTGTGGCTGATGTTTATGACCTACTGCACTGCCTGGTCACAGACCTCTCAGCCCAGGGCCTCACTGTGGACCATCAGTGCATCGGGGTGTGTGACAAGCACCTCATCAACCACTACTACTGCAAGCGCCCCATCTATGAGTTCAAGATCACATGGTGGTGAGTAGCCCGGGTAGGGAACAGAGTCCTATCAGGGAGGGTGTCCATTCCCCTTAGTGGCGCTGGGAGTAAGATCCCTGGAAGGGATACTGACTGCCCCAGACCTGCTGAGGTGAGGACCAAGTCCTGAGGCACAGCTCCAAGGGGACGGAGGTCTCCCAGCTGTACCTCGGGGTCAGGCTCAGGGCTTGTGGCCCACAGGGACCTGGTGCCTGGATTCACCTGACCTCTCCTCAAGGCACAGCAGTCTCTGCCTGAGGCTTAGGGGTCTGGGTAGCTAGGGCTTGACCAGAAAGTCCAGAGAGGTTTTGTCACTCTTGTTCTTGCAAGAGAGTTTCTGCCCTTTTTAGAGCCACGTTACCAAACTGTTGTAGGCATAATCACTTCCTCAACCCTGTTCACGTATCCCTTCCTTGTGCCTAGTGTATAGGTATGAACACAGAATATGATGGGGGGTTTACCCAGGTAGCCACCCCACAGCCCCTGGCTGAAGAAGAAGCATCTTCTCTCCCTCTTCCCCCAGGGATAGTTCCATGCTTTGTTTTAGGATGTGGAAAGACTCTTCCTCCTGGAACATATTCTTCACCACTTTTTGGAGATGTAACCATAGTTGCCAAAGCCATGTACCAGGTTGGCCTTAGAAAAGCACAATGTTTACAGCCCTGCCTTAGGGCCTTGGCTTCTCCTACCTTCCACCAACCTTCCTTGCTTGAAGGGTTATCTTCTCAGGGCTGTAATGCAGATTTCAGAGGTTCCTTTTGAAGATTTCCCTGAATCGAGCAGACAAGTTGCATAGATCTTCTGTTATCTTTGAGATGTAACATCCTTTCTAGAGGCTCAGAATATCTCTTTGGCTGCCATTTCATGTGTTAGCATCCAATTTGTGGTGAACCTCCTTAGATAGAAACCCCCTGTGTTTTTAACCCTATTGCTTTATCCTGCTAATGTTCTCCTAGGAGAGTGTCTGTTCTGAGGAGGCAAAGAAAGGGTTGGGTGGGAGGCACAGCTATCCCGGGAGCTGTAGGAAGATAGCAGCACTTCCATCGTGTTTTACTGTCCCCATTTCAGAGACAGAAAAAGATTCACAAGGCTCTGTTCCCACTGCATTTCCTTCTTGCTCCATGTGCAGACTAGGGTGGTCAGTCGGATGTGGACACACATCCCCTAAAGGAAGAGCCATGCAGCACCAGTAATCGGAACGTAACATTTCTGTGCTGCATTAGAGACTTCTCCATGTGATTGTGATTGTGCTTGATTGTTCCTGGGTGTTTTGTAGAGAGATTTTTTGTATATAAAAAACTAGTGAGGACAGCCTCATTGGTCTCAGTCCTGTGAGACCAATGGTTGGTGATGTAGGGAAGGGGTAGCTAAAGATGTCTGTATCCTTCTAAGGAAGAGAAGGCCAAGCCTTAGGACCTTGGCAGAACTCCTTCATAAGGCAGTGGCCTCCTGGCCCTCTGTGGCAACAGGGATTCCAGGGCATGGTTTTGCACTCTTACATTGTGTTCTTATATGGTGGAACAGAGGTATAGAATGAGATCTAAGAGGAAAGTATACAGTCAGTTGTTCAGGTTCCAAGGTATGCATCCCTTCTATTGTTCTCATCCACAGATGAATCATCACTTTTCTGGAGTTGATTTCCCTGCTTGAAACTTAGTCCAACAGCATGCCTCTTGTCTTGTTCTAACAGAAGTCTTTCATTTAAGTTGCTCCAGTTGGTGTTACTGCCTAATACAGATTCATTTTTAGACAGACACTGAGGGAAGCTATTCAGGAGAAAGGCAGTATGAGTAGAAAGCAGACAATTAATCCTAGTGCTTTCAGGAATCTGGCCTTGGCCCTGTCTCTCTCCCACCCTTGTCACAGAGTATCACAGTACTTGGTTATTTAGAGTCCATGCACGTAGGATGGAGTGATTGGTTTGCTCAAAAACAATCCCTGAAGACAAGCTTGGAGCTGCAGAGATGCTGCACAAGGACACTGTCCTTGTGCCTCTTGCTAGAGACACCCCTTTGGATCCGCTCTGCCCCTGTGTTGTTCTCACAGTGGTGTGTTCTGTGCCATTGTGGGGGAGACAAGGCGCTGGGCCAGTAGACCAGGCAGCGCAGGGATACTGGCAGCCAGCTTAGAGCTCTTTCCAAATGAAGTAAAAGAATTCAGTGGCCCAATTTGGCCATTCTCTGATGAGAAGCCAAGGCCAGGCTGAAAAGTGCTTTTGGATGTGGTGGTGGTGGTAATGGCCTCCAAATAAAGGTCATATCTGAGGAAGAGACTTCTCCAAGTTGTATCCTTTCTCAACTCTAACTGGTCAACTCTAAAGCATAAGAACGGTTGGGTTAGGAACGAGGGCCCCAAAGGATGAACACTTCTTCCCAATCAAAAGGGAGTATATTTTCATAGCATTCTTGTGCATCGTGTTGGTGGGTCAAACCAAAGTGCCTGCCTTTGGAGCTTCCATTGTGTTTGTGGGCACCTTTTCTCCCAGGTGTCATGCTCACGGTTGGGAAGGTGAAAGTTTTAGGATACAGGATCGTGTGGTGCAATAGCAGCCATAACAAAATTCAATAAAAATGAAAAAGTTAATTAATGGCACAAAAAAGATTGAAGCAAAACCACAATGAAACACATCACACCATCCCAGAAGGGGGAATTCTTTGGGTAGCACTCTAAATAGAAGAAATACAGGACTCGTCACCACCCTTATTCTACCTTCGGTTAATTCACAAGGCTGTCCAGTGCTTATCACGTGGCAAGGAGTCAACTGTGCTCTGAAAGTTTCTATTCTTTCTTCCTGGGGCTGAGGATATTCTGGGAGCTGTCTGAACCTTGTGCCTCAGGCTGGTCAGGTGACTTTATCTTCCTGTTCTGGGTTGCTTGTTGGAAGACTAGGAAGAATGACATTTCCAAACCACAAAGTGGGGTGAGCCTCACTGTGCAGTCTTGGCCTCAGCTGGATTTTGAAGAGGTTAAGACAAATGACAACAACAACAAAAAACCAAAAACTACTCACACTGATCCCAGTTAGAATTTCAAATATCCTTCTGCATACCTTCTGTCCATATTTGATTCTAAGTGATTAAGCTTTCTTGGGCACCATTTTGCTGTGACTCTTTCATGAAGGTAGTGGCTGCCTTGTGATCCTTAAAAGAGGGAGGCTCTATTCATCAGAAGCCAGAGTGTGAGAGACTGGGGTGGGAGAGGCACTTTTTGGAATTCTGGAAGAATCATACATGTATACATATGTTAATTGGGAGAAGGGTGGGTGGGCAGGGGTTGAGGAGGAGGGAACAAAGACTGGGTATAGGAACAGGTTGCCTCTGGAGTATGGGAGGTCACCTGGGTCCATTGTCTTCCTTCTGTACGGTGTTGGGTGTTGGGTTCGTGTACATGGTATAACATTTCCTATGTTCGTTCACTCCCTGTCTGTGAGCGCTTTGGTGCATGGAGCCTCAGTACCCTCACGTGGCATTAAAGTAAAGAATTAGAACCTGGGTGCTGTGCCTTTCTTTTTTAGAGACTTACTCTCATCCCTCCTCTGCCCCCCACTGTGCGAGCAAATCACAGACTATGTCTCGATTTCTGCTTAAAATGTGTTATATTTTTAAATACTCAGCTAAATAAAAGAGGCTCTTTCCTGAGACCAGCCCCTGAACTTCTGCCCTGACTTGAAGTTAGAGGGAGATGGGCACCATGAAGGCCCTTCTGCAGTAACTGTAGCCTTGTCTCTGTTCCGGTAGGAGTGTGCCCACCCAGCCTAGGCTTTGCCCTCTTGTGTTGAGAGGTCTTCAGGGGAAGAAGATACCACAGTTGCACGGTCACTCTGTGGCTAACAGCCGTGTCAGGTGGTTCTGAAAGAAATCCCTCCTATCATGTCACCACTTCTTTCAAGGGCGAGATAAATGGCTCTAAGCTTATGTAAGCCTTAGTGGTTAAGACCCTTACTTGAGGAAAATGGGTATAAGTTGCCCTTCCTCTGAAAGCAGAGTTTGACACCTTCCTGGCTAATGAGTGTCCTCATCAGGATGCCCCATGGAGTCACTTAATGGAATCACTTTCATGGAAAGGTGAATTCTGACATGCTGGGTAGCTATGCCACCCTCCAACTGCTTCCTTAAATCTCTGATTATTCTGACTTTTAAACAAAAGCACTGCTGCATTACCTGTGCCAAATGTATTCCCTGACCTAATTACTGTGCACACAATCACATAGTAATGATACACTAATAATACTTAATAAGTTGGAAACTGAAGCTCATGGAGACATAATTGCCCTAAGGGCAGATAGCTAGTAAATGGCCAAGTCAGGATTCAAACCCAGAGCCCTTTTCGGAAATCCTCACAGGTGTTCAACAGAGCCCTCCCTTCTTGTCAGTGGGACACTGACAACAGAGCTCAGTGTCCCACCTCTGAGACTCAGGGCTTCACCCTGCTTCAGTCTGTGCAGATTTTAAAAGCAGATACTCTAGAAGTCATATTAGAAAACTTCCTTGGATGCGTAGGTCTTAAGTAGTCCCTGAGTATTAAGGAGCTAGCTGGGGTCCCCAGGGTGCCGCCCTTCTTAGTAAGGGGCACATGTTTGCTAGATGGAGAAGGACCCTGCTCATGGGCAATGAGTGGAGGTCAGTAGTGGCTCTCTGGCTGGATCCTGGGTATGGCAGGATGATCCGGGACAGCTTGAGTT
The DNA here is from genome assembly GCF_014898765.1 of Herpailurus yagouaroundi. Taxonomy (NCBI): domain Eukaryota; kingdom Metazoa; phylum Chordata; class Mammalia; order Carnivora; family Felidae; genus Herpailurus; species Herpailurus yagouaroundi. The sequence goes on along the minus strand of NW_024412447.1, from coordinate 15,491,131 downwards.
AATCAGACTCTTGCAGCCTCCTGGCCTAACCACACAGATGCAGCCTGATCATGTGGGGAGTGTGCCTGAGGCCGCGGCCCTCCTTCAGGGACCCCTGACATCAAGAGAATAATTGAATGTGAGGCTCTTTAGTGTGGCTCAGGGGATGCTGTGTGCCTGGCTTGGGACTTACGACCCTTAGATCTGGGTCTCAGTCCTGCCTATTTGTTCCTTTGTCATCATTTTGAAGATGATCTCTTAGCTAGCTTTGATTACCTTTCATTTTGATTTGCTTAACTTCTAGCATGTTGCTCAAGCTTGTGTTCACTTACCTTTAACTTCCTGTCCTTTGACTCCTTACCATTTTGTTTTTCCTTTCACGTACTTTATACTATTCTCTATTTTTTAAACATAATTTTAAACTTTATTTCTAACATAACTTTAAAATAAAGTGCCTATATGAATAGGATGCCAATGAGCATCTTGTTCTGAGCAAGAGTAATTATGTGCCTTTTTTCCCTTCTCCAGTCATTTCTACAGTGATCTTACTAGCTGTGAACATTAGGCATCTCATTTCTCCCTTAGATGAATATCTTCTTCTAAAGTCTAAATATAAGGAAAAACTGATAGTGTTATTACAAAAGTCTTAGATATGATGTCCAAGCTTTTACCTCCCCCTCCACAAAGCTCCCTTCCCAGCATATACACACAGTAACAGTCAGTTGAGTCTTAGAAACGAGGCAGCCCCATTCCCGATTGCTAAGGACTTCTTCCGTCACACACTTGTTCTTCCTGAGCATTGACATAATCTGAAGATCCTGGGATTCTACCACCTCCAACCGCCTGGAACCAAGTGGAAACAGAACTGTTGTGCACCAGGAAAAAAATCCAACACAACTGTAGGAAGGCTGAGTTGAACCATCTTGAACCATCCAGAAATACTTCATAAAAGGGGCCTGTAATCAGATTGTGATGCACCTTTCTCACCCTTCTGTGATCTCAGTAGCAAACTGAATCACCCTTCCACAAACCATGACTTTTAGAAGATTCTCTTAATTTATTATAGACCCTGTTGTTGTTTTTTCCCTATATTAAGTGACCTTGGCAGATGGCCTAGCTCCAGTAGATCTTTGGAATAGATGTATACATACTTATCTCCTTTATTAATAAAATTAAGAAATAGAACCCCAAAAGCACCACAAAACTTGGAGCTTGACCTCCGTTAAAAGAAATTTATAAGTTAAGAATTTAGTTGAAATCTTTATTCTTTTGTTATTTTTGTAAAGGGATTGGATGGTATCCTGAGTAGGTTTAAGTCCCTAGAATGTTATCATGAGTAGGTTTAAATCCCTATAAATGCCTTTTTTAGTGTGTTTTTCAAAATTACATCCTTATCTTCAGCTCTGCCTCCGCTTACTCTGCCCCAGGGACCCATCTTTGTGTGTACGTGTCATGGGTGCCTACTGTCCCTACTCTTACAATGTCATTTCCATCTCTCCACCCCCTCCACCATCACCACCCCTCCCCCAGCTCATGACTGTCCTGTCTTTGGCATTTTAAAGCTGGTTGCCTACTTCTGGCCCTGCCTCATCCAGCATTTGGTAGCCAGCCCTGGCAGTGATGCTTTGACCAGCACTGCCCCCAAACTTCTTCTCAGTCAGTTAGGTGCTCTTTGCACTGAGGTCCCTGACTTTCCAGTTCAGCTTTTTCACCTGGCTTGGTAGGATTGAAAGAGCCTTTTTTCAGCCCTTGTCTTGAAGCTCTGTATCTATTTCCACAGGGGCAGCAGAGTGTACTTGCAGGACCCCACTGAACAGATAAGTTAATTTCACCCTCCTCTACCCTTGGAAGGGATAAGCAAAATACTCTTCCTGGAAACTATGTTCACCAAAACTTCCTAACAAAGATACGGACTTCCCTGGTGAGCTGACCACATCCCTATTGGCCGAAATAAGGAGGCATTATTCACTTGGTGCTCCCACAAGTCAAGGCAGAATGTATCTGCCCCCAGACATATTCAGACAATGTTCCACCCAGATGCTTAATTTTATACTTCCAAATGCAGCTCTATTTGGAAATTTCCATTGGTTCAGAGAGGCAGAGGAATCCTCTCTGAGGATTGAGGACATTGAGGAATCCACTCTGTAGTCACCTGCAGGAATGACTACATAGGCTGGACCACTTAGCCTAGAGGATTCCACTTACATAGGCTGGACCTTTAGCCTAGAGGATCCCACTGAGATGGGATTTATTGTCTGATTTTGAACCCTGTCAGTGCTGTTCCCTGCTGGGATGGCAATCCTGACTGCTTTATAGCAGCAGCACCCCCTGGGACAACCTAGATTTGTGGATTGAGATCCAGAGGCAGAATTTCCAGATAGCCCAACCAAAGGATCCTCATGATAATGTACAAGAAAGTAAAGTTTTTTAGGTGGAAGGCTCTCCAGATACTCAACTTTGCCCCAGGATTTCTGGGATTTATAGGCAGTAACCATTCATTCATGATCCTCAACTTCTCACTTGATCATCCTGTCATTTTAGGAAGGAGCTTCACCTGATCCTCACTAAGGACCCAGAATTCCAATAGCTAAAAACCCTTTTCTCCTATCCTGGTCTTATACCACCAAGACACACTTCAGTGCCTTGGTAGGGGTCAGAAGGAGGCACAAGCATGGGGAGCCTCTGTCCCTTGTTTCTATATCTCCATGATGCTGGTATTGGCAGGCCAACAACCTTTGTAGGTGTGAGAGTTGCAATATAACCAACAGATTCAAGGTCTAGAGATGGCATGTGAAAGAACCCCTTAAGGGATGTCTGTCTGCAGGAGCCTGGAGTAGTCAAGGTGAAACTGGGAGCTTTGTCCACACAGAGAGGGCAGGCCATGTTTTTCAAACATCTTGACTTCAGAAGGTGCTCCATTTGCAAGACCACAAGAAAGAGGCCAGCAGAGCAATTCCGGCTCTGGTTGCAGCTGACTGAGAAGCCATTGCAAGCTGCAGGTAGGTACCCACATGCAGCAGAAGCCAGCCAAAACCCAGCGCCTGCCAAAGTGGACACAAAAAGGGACTGTCTCCCCTTACAATGGCTGACTAGGGTGACAGGAGAGGAAACTGAACACAGGTGCTTCTGCTCCATCCTGTTGCTATCCCTTGTGCCTTTATATCCCACCCATTGAAAATGGAAAATAACATAGAGAATTCTTGGCACCTTATATTTGACACATCAGTCTAGGCTGTCTCCTCCTTGCATGATCTTGTCTGAAGTGCAATGAGTCATTTGTATTAGCCAAGAGAAAAAAAACATGCAGCTATCTGAACAACTTATATCTTTAATATAAATAACTATTAATTATAATAGGATTGGAGTAACGAGGGATTGGCAGTAGCGAACTATAAAGAATATAGGAATAGCACACGTAGGAGCAGCCACTACCCCCAGAGCTGACAGAGAGAACACTCCTCCCAGAGCTGATATCCAGACCTTTTTGGAGAGGGGATAGCCATGGCTCACTGAATGGTAGAGAAGTCACTGGGGTGCTATGCTGTTGGAACTTGCTGGAAATCCACCCTCTAGGGTGCTGGCAAAATCTGTTCAGAGAGGTGTTCTGCCAGAAGCACTCCACTAAAAAACCACCCAAGGCGAGTGCTGGGGAAAGCTGCTGGCCTTTTTGTGCCATTGACTACCATGCACTGCAGGAGCTGGGTGCTGGAGAGGCGGGGCTGGGAGCAATCACACCAGAACCGGAAAGGAAATGTCTTTCTTCTTGGCAACATCTCACCAATGTCCTCTACTAACAAAGTTTAATATCACATTAGTTGGCAAAGGAAAAAATATTCAAAGGTCCCAACCCAATTTTTGCAGAAGCAGTGAAGGATGAATATGGAGCTAAGAGGCAGTCAGTAACTGGCCTATCTATATACACTGATGACTCCCAAATTTATACTCACTCAGGCCTCTTTCCTCAGCCTCGAATTATGTATCCAATAACCTGCTGAATTATGTACCCAATAACCTGCTAAATATTGCTACTTCAATACCTATTAGCCATCTCAAGCTTAATATAGTCAAGTGGAATTCTTTACTTCCTCTTCCCACCCCAAACATCTTCTTCATTCCACCTTCTCTATCTCAGGAAATGGTACCACCATCCACTCAGTCAACAAAAACCTGAGTACCATCTTTTTTTTTTTTTTTAATGTTTATTTTTGAGACAGTGTGAGTGGGGGAGGGGCAGAGAGAGAGAGAGACACAGAATCTAAAGCAGGCTCCAGGCTTGAGCTGTCAGCAGAGAGTCCAATGCAGGACTTGAACTCACAAACCACGAGATCATGACCTGAGCCAAAGTTGGAGGCTTAACCGACTGAGCCACCCTGGCACCCCAACGTAAGAGTCATCTTGAACTCCCCTCCTTACCTCACCTTGTACTGCAATCCATTGCCAAGTCTTGAATTCATCTTCAAGATTATCTTGAAAACATGACAAATTCACTTGTCTGAATCACCATCATCTCTCATCATGCATTACTACAAAGACTTCTTGGCTTAATTTGACCCCTGATTATATCTCCTCCAACCTATTTTCCAAGATAGTCTTGAAAGGGTTAATTAGACCTGCAACATGCCTACTTAAAACCCTTTGCTTTTAGAATGGTCTTTCCATGTTTGATCTGGTTCCTGTGTACCTCCAGCTTCATCACTCCACACTACTCCTTTTTTCCTGTCTTCTGCTCTGGACTTCTTTCAGTTCCTACCTCAGGTTTTTGTGATTGGCATTTCATCTCCTTGGAATGCCTTTTCCCCAGCGCTTCTCATGGGCTGGCTCATTTTTCCATTTTATGTTCCACCTCAGTTGTCACATATTCAGTGAGACCTTCTCTGACTATGCCATCTACAGTACACTTCCAGGGGTGCCTGGGTAGCTCAGTTGGTTAAGTGTCCAACTCTTGATTTTGGCTCAGGTCACGATATCACGGTTCATGGGGTGAAGTCCTGCATTGGACTCTGTGCTGATGGTGCAGAGGCTTCTTGGGATTCTCTCTCTCTCTCTCTCTCTCTCTCTCTCTCTCTGTCTGTCTCTCTCTCTGCCATCAGATTTTGGACTCACCAAGCCTGCACAATCACATGACCCAATTCTTTAAAATAATTCTTCCTATATATACTATATTCTAGTGTACATGTATCTCTCTTCTTCTCTTGCTCCCTCTATCTATATGAATATTTTTTCTAGAATTTATTTATTTATTTATTTATTTATTTATTTATTTATTTATTTATTTATTTATATTCTAGAAAGTGGTACACATCCTAGGAGAGTATCTACCTATCTGTCTGTCTTTTATTTTTAGAGAGAGAGAATGCAAGCAGGAGAGAAGGGCAGAGGGGGAGAGAAAGACAATCCTAAGCAGGCTCCATTCAGTGTGAAGCCTGACACAGGGCTCAGTCCCACAACCCTGTGTTCATGACCTGAGCCAAAATCAAGAGTTGGACACTCAACCAACTGAGACACCCAGGAACCCCTATATATCTATATTTAAATCTAAAAGTAGCATACCACATGTTCCATCACCCTACTGTTCTCATTTAACACTGTCTTTTGGAGATCTGTCCATTTCATTACATATAGAACTCCACCTCCCCCCCCCCCTTTAAAATTTGATAGTACAGTTGATGCTTGATCAATGCAGGAGTTAGGTCACCAACTCCCTGTGCAGAAGAAAATCCACATGTAAATTTCGACTCCCTCAAAACTTAACTACTAATAGCCTACTGTTGACTGGAAGCCTTATTAACAACATAAAGAGTCAATGCACATATTGTGTATGTTATATATACTATATACTGTTTTATTACAATAAAGCAAACTAGAGAAAACATTTTAAGAAAACCATAAGGAGGAGAAAATACATTTACAAAACTGTCACGTGCTCGCTTCAGCAAGCACATATACAATACTGTCACAAAAATCTGGTTACGGTTATGGACAAAATGGTGCTGCCAGTGCAGGTCACTGCTCATCAAGTACAGCCCCTACTCTGCTCTGTTCCTTGGTGTGGCCTACAGAGCCAAGTGCTACAGAAGTTTCAGGCAGAAGAGGAAAGGAGGATCGCAGCTGAGGAGAATAAGAAGCAGGATGAATGGAAACACATTGAGAGAGAACTGGCAGAAGCCCAAGATGACGGCATACTAAAGTGAGCCTGCCTTTCTCTGGAACGGTATGGATGAATAAAGCTTTCTGTGTTGTGTGATTCTCGAGAAAAAAAAATCTGGTGTAGACTACATCAAAATGAAAAGCTTCTACACAGCAAAGAACACAATCAACAAAACTAAAAGGCAATGTACTGAATGGGAGAAGATATTTGTAAATGACATATGCAATAAAGGGTTAGTATCCAAAATATATAAAGAACTTATACAAGTCAACACCCAAAAAACAAATAATCCCAGAAAACAAAAAATGGGCAGAAGAAATGAACAGACATTTCTCCAAAGAAGACATCCAAGTAGCCAGCAGATACATGAAAAGATGCTCAACATCACTCTATACTATTACTATACTCATTATTATATTGTAAGAATACTGTATGTAATACATAAAACATAATATATATTAACACCTATGTATGTTATCAGTAAGGCTTCCCGTCAACAGTAAGCTTTTAGTAGTTCAGTTTTTGGGGAGTCAAAAATTATATGCAGAGTTTCAACAGTAGGTCAGTACCTCTAACCATCAATCACATTGTTCAAAGGCCAACTGAGATGGCTTATAACCCACTGAATAAAATGAGAATCCATGAATTTATGTTGACACAAATAAATATATAAACGAAGTAGACAGGAAAGTTCTTTTTTCAATGTTTATTTATTTATTTTGAGAGAGAGATGAGACTGGAAGCAGGGGAGAGGCAGAAGGGGGGGGCGGGGCAAAGGATCTAAAGCATGCTCTGTGCTGACAGAGAGCCGGATGTGGAGCTCGAACTCATGAACTGCGGAATCATGACCTGAACCGAACTCAAATGCTTAATGAACTGAGCCACCCAGGTGCCCCAAGGAAAGTTCTTAGAGTAAAACGTCAGCTAATAAATATAGAGGAAACGATGGGGTAGAAAATCTACATTTAACAACCATCATAATTATAACTGATGATGGCAGGGGCACCTGGGTGGCTCAGCCGGTTGAGTGTCCGAATTCAGCTCAGGTCATGATCTCCCAGTTCTTGGGTTCAAGTCCCGCATTGGGTTCTCTGTGCTGACAGCTCAGAACCTGGAGCCTGCTTCAGATTCTGTGTGTCTCTCTCTCTCTACCCCTCCCCTGCTCGCTCGCTCTCTCTCTCTCAAAAATAAACATTAAAAAACATGTTATCAATGGATTCTAAAACTGATGGATGAACTTTGGAAGAAAAACAGGTTTTAACATAGTCTTAAAATATCTCCCTACAAGTTACCAATTTCAAAGGTAAAAATGGTAACTTTACAGTGCAGACACCTGAAAGATTCCTCATTGATCATGTAACCAAAGTCAACATTAAACAAAGGACCTGTCCTGATAAAGACACATTATTTATATGATTTCTCTGCCAAAATGAATAACTTGAATCTAATCATGAGAAAACATTGGACAAACCCAAATTGAAGGACATTCTTCAGAATGACTGTCTTACACTTTTCAAAAATGTCGAGATCATGAAAGACAAATAAAAATGGAAGAACTATTCCAGATTAAAGAAGACTAAAAATAAATGACAATTAAATGATCAACCAGGAAAAACTATAGCTATAAAAGTGATTCTTGGGACAGTTGATGAAAACTGAGTAAGGGCTATAGATTAAGTAGGATTTTATCAATGTTAACTTATCAGATGTTAATTTTCCTGATTTTAATGATTTTGCTTTGGTTTCTAAGAAGATATATTTCTTCTTAGGAAATACACACTGAAATATGTAAAGTCAAGAAGCATGATGTCTGCAAAGCATGATGTCTGCAACTTAGTCTCACATTCTTCAGGAAAACTGTGTGTGTGTGTGTGTGTGTGTGTGTGTGTGTGTGTGTGTGTGTAGAGATTGAACAAATGATAAGATAAAGGAAATGAGGCAAATATACAAATTCAAGAAGCTTAAAGAATTCCAAGTAAGGTAAATTCAAAGTGATCCTCACCAAGACACATTACAATCAAACTGTAGAAAGCCAAAGAAAAAGAATGTTGAAAGCAGCAAGAGAAAACAAACTCATCACATATAAAGGATCCCCTGTAAGAATATAACTGATTTCCTATCAGAAACTATGGAGGCCAGAAAGAAGTGGGATGACATATTTGAAGTGTTGAAAGAGAAACTTGTCAACCATGAATTCTATATCTGGCAAAACTATTCTTCAAGAATGAAGGAGAAATTCATCCCCAAATAAAAGCCAAGGGAGTTCATTACTGGTAGACCTGCACTATAAGAAATGGAGGGGCGCCTGGTGGCTCAGTCAGTTAAGTGTCCAACTGTTGATTTTGGCTCAGGTTACAATTTCACAGTCATGAGACTGAGTCCTGCATGGGGCTCTCTGCTGACAGTGCAGAGCCTGTTTGGATTTCTCTCTCTCCCTCTCTCTTTGCCCCTCCCCTGCTCATACTCTCTCAAAAATTAAATAAACATTTAAAAAATGACTAAAGGAATCCTTCAGATTGTAAAGCGAATGACACTAGACGGTAAGTTGAAGCTACATGAAGAAATAAAGAACACTGGGAAAGGTAAATGCCTAGGTAGATGTAAAAGCCAGTATTATTGTGCTTTGGGTTTGTAATTGCTCCTATTTCCCCCTATATGATTTAAACATATAACATATAAACATAAAACATTAATTATAAATCTGTGTTAATAGGTGTACAATTTATAAAGATGAAATCTGTGACAATAACAATAAAATGAAAGGGACAGAGATGTATAGCTACAGAATATATACTATTTTAAATAAGTTGGTATTATTCAAACTAAGTTGTTATAAATTTAAGATGTTAAATTGTAATCCCAAAACTAACCACTAAGAAAATAAATTTTAAAATATACAGAAAGGAAGAGAATCAAAATGGTAGGCTACAGAAAAACAACTAAATACCAAAAATGCAGTAATGAAAGAATTGAGGAACAAAACAATATGTATGACATACAGAAAACAAGTAGCAAAGTGGCAGAAGTCATTCTTTATTAGTAATTACTTCAAATGTAAATGGATTTAACTCTCCAATTAAAAGAGATTGGCAGAACCTGTTTTCTTTAAAAACTCTATATGCTGTCTATAAGAGACTCACTTTAGATCCAAAGACAAAGAGGTTGAAAGTAAAAGGATGGAAAAATGTATTCCATGCAAAGAGTAACCAAAGGAGAGTTTGGGGTGGCTATACTATTAGAATAGATTTTACATTAGAAAAAAAGGTTACAAGAGACAAGAAGGACATTATATACAGAAAAAGATTTAATCCAACAAAATGACATAACAATTATAAGCATATATGCATCTAATGTCAGAGCACCAAGTACATATATGAAACAAAAAGGACAGAATTAAAGGAGAAATTATGGACAGTTCTACAATAATAGTTGAAGACTTCAGTATCCCACTTTTAATAATGGATAGAGCAACCAGAGACAAGATCAATAAGTAAAGAGAGTACTTGAACAATATATTACAATCCAAGTATACCTAACAGACATATATAGAACACTTCACCCAACAATAATAGAATATACATTCTTCTCAAATGCACGTAGAGCACTGTCCAGAGAAGAACATTTTTTTTTTGCCAGAAAACAAGTCTTAATAAATTTTGAAAAATCATATAAAATATCTTTTATAATCACCATGGAACAAAACTAGAAATCAGTAACAGAAGGAAAACTCACAAAATCATGAAAAAGATTTTTAAATGCTCTCAAATGACCAATGGTCAAAAAAGAAATGACAAAGGATATCAGAAAATACTTTGAGACAAATGAAAATGAAAACACAACATATAAAACCTAAGGAATCTACTGAAAGCAGTGCTCAAAGTGAAATTTATATCTGTAGACATCTGCATTTTAAAAAGTCTCTAATTAATTACCTAATCATACACTTTAAAGGAATTGGAAAAAGAGGCACACACTAAACCAAAGTTAGCAGAAGTAGGAAATAAAGATTAGAGTGGAGATAAGTGAAATAATGAATAAGATAACAACAGAGTATAGAAACTCAACAAAACCAAAATTTGTTTTTTTAAAAGATCAGAAAAGCTGACAAATATTTAGCTACTGTTAGTGTAAAAAGAGAACGTTCAAAATGCCAAAATCAGAAATGAAAGAGGGGATATTACTACTGGCTTTACATAGATGAAAAGGATTATAAGAGAATACTGTGAACATATGTACACCAACAAATTAAATAACCAAATGAAATGGACTAATTTTCATAAATATAAAACCTACCAAATCTGAATCACAAACAGAAAATCCAAATCTATAACTAATGAGGAGGTTGAATCAGTAATCAAAAACCGCCCGAGAAAGAAAAGCCCTGGACTTGATGGTTTTGCTGGTGAATTCTACCAAACATTTAAAGAAGTAATAACAATCCTTCTCAAACTTTTCCAAAAACTCAACAGTGAAGGCAGTGCTTTCTAAATCACTCCAACTCATTAATTGCCCTGATATGGAGCCAGACTATAGGAAAAGAAAACTATTGACCAATACCCGTTATGAATATTGATATAAAAATTCTCAACAAATTTAACAAACTGAGTTCCACAGCATATTAAAAGGATTATATACAGTGGCCAAGTGGGATATATTCCTGGAATACAACAATGGTCTTAAGAGAATAAAGGGGGAAAAAACTATCTTATTTTCTCAATTGATATAGAAAATCTTGTGACACAATGCAACACCCTTTTATGATAAAACACTCAACAGACTAGGAATAGAGTGAAACTAACTCAGTATAAGAAAGCCACATACGAAAAGCCCACAGCTAACATTCTACTCAATGGTAAAAGACAGAAAGCATTGCCACTAAAATCAGGAATAAGACAAAGATGCCTGTTTTTTTTTCCAATTCTATTCAATATAGTATTGGAAATTGTAGCTAGAGCAACTAGGCAAGAAAAAGAAACAAAAGGCATCCAAATAGGAAAGGAAAAAGTAAAATTATTTCTGTCCAAAGATACGATTTTGTATGTAGAAAACCCTACATACACAGATGTATGTTAGGATTGACAGGGAAAAAAAACTATTAGAAAAAATAAATTGAGCAATGTAGTAGTACAAAATCAACACACAGAAATCAGTTGCATTACTATACATTAACAATAAGCAACCCAAAAGAAATTAAGAAAACAGTTCCATTTATAATAACATTAAAAGGAATAAAATACTTAGGAATTAATTTATTTCAGGAGGTGAAAGACTTGTACAATGAAAACTATAAAACATTGCTGAAAGAAAGAAGAGATAAATAAGTAGAAAGACATCTCATGTAAACTGGGTTGTTGTTGAGTTTTAGGAGTTCTTTATATATTCTGTATAAGAATCCCTTATCAGGTAAGTCATTTGCAAATAGTGAGTTACTTTATATTCTGTTGACTGGCCTTTGATGCACGAAAGTTTTAAATTTTGGTAAGTCCAATTTGTTTATTTTTTTCTTTTATTACCTGTGCCTTTGGTGTCATATCTAAAAAATTATTGCCAAATACAGGGTTATGAAGCTTTTCAACTGTGTTTTCTTCTAAATTGTATATCCTACATGTAGGTGTTTGATCAATTTTTAATTTTCATATATAGGTTAGGTAAGGACCCAAATTCATTTTTCTGCCTGTAAATTTTATGTTATCTATATTTCACAATAAAAAAAATAGGGGCGGGGCGCCTGGGTGGAGCAGTCAGTTAAGCGTCCGACTTCAGCCAGGTCGCGATCTCACGGTCCGTGAGTTCCAGCCCCGCGTCGGGCTCTGGGCTGATGGCTCAGAGCCTGGAGCCTGTTTCCGATTCTGTGTCTCCCTCTCTCTCTGCCCCTCTCCCCCGTTCATGCTCTGTCTCTCTCTATCCCAAAAAAATAAATAAACGTTAAAAAAAAAATTAAAAAAAAAATAGGGGCATCTGGGTGGCTCAGTTGGTTAAGTGTCTGACTCTTGATTTGGGCTCAGGTCATGATCTCACAGGTTCATGAGACTGAACCCCAAATTAGGCACCATGCTGACAGCACAGAGTCTGCTTGAGATTCTTTCTCTCCCTCTCTCTGCCCCCGACTCAAAGTAAAGAAATAAACTTTAAAAAATGTTCAAAAAAATTAAATCTTAAAGACTATAATACCCTTTCATGATAAAAAACACCCAGTAAACTAAGAATAGCAGGGAACTTCCTCAACATGATAAAGGCCATATATGAAAAACCCACAGATAACATACTCAATGATGAAAGATTGAAAAATTTTCCATTTAAGATCAAGAACAAGACAAGGATGCCTGCTTTTACCACTTTTTTTTTTTTTTTTTGAGAGAGAGAGAGAGAAAACAAGCAGCGGGGGCGGAGGGGAGGGAGCAGAGAGAAAGGGACAGAAGATCCAAAGCAGGCTCTGTGCTGACAGCAGAGAGCCCAATGTGGGGCTCAAACTCACAAATCATGAGATCAGGACCTGAGCTGGACGCTTAGCTGACTGAGCCACCCAGGCACCTCTCACCGCTTTTGTTAATATGTTTCCATTTGGGGGGGGGGTAGATTCATCTTATCTGACCCTTCTGTGGAATCTCTTTCCATTAATCCCTTTGCTTTCTCTCTCTCCTCTTAGCTTCCACATTACTCCTCTTTTGCAGTTTTCCTCTTGCTTCTATTTTTTTCCCCACTCTTCTTTTGCTCTTTTCCTTTTGACCTACCCCAAGATGAGTTTTTAGCCCTCTTTTATCTTCACTGTTTCCAATGGGACCGAGTTTCATAAATTCAAACACAAAATACACATAAATTGAAATAAAAAGTAATACAATGAATATCCATATGCCTATCAAGAACTAAACCACTAAATTCAAACTAAAGCATTGCTTCTTCAGTTAAATATAACTTTGGTGCCCCTTCCAAGTAGCCTCCACCCCACCTTCTCTCAGAGGAAGAAGGCGTGTGGTAGTTTGTCCCACTAATGACCCCAGTGAGTCAGACCTACCAGTGTCCTCACTTTTGCTAGTCCCTTTCAACATTGACCTAGGGGTTAGCCCCTTACTTACTGTGTCCATTACCTTTTGATCTCTTCTTCCTCCCCCAGTTCAATCTGCTACAGCTACATAGGTTAGAGGTGTCAAGAGGGCCCTTGCACTTGTTCCCAGTACCTAGTACACTTGCCCAAATATTTGCATACCAGCATAGCTAGCTCCTTTGCCCTTTGTTCAGGGTACCGTCTCAGCATCCAGGGCTTTCCTCTCCACTCTAAAACTGCAAACTTTTAGATTGCATTTTCTGTTCCTCTTCCTTGCATAATTTTTAATTTTTTATTCATAGCAATTATCACAATCTTAAGTACTACTGTAAATAACTTGTTTATTGGCTCCTCCCTCTCCTCTAGAATGTAAGCTTCTCAGCATACTTTTGTTTTATGTGTTTTACTTTTTTTTATTAAAAAAATTTTGGGGGGCGCCTGGATGGCTCAGTCGGTTGGGCGGCCAACTTCAGCTCAGGCCATGATCTCGCGGTCCGTGAGTTCAAGCCCCGCAGTGGGCTCTGTGCTGACAGCTCAGAGCCTGGAGCCTGTTTCGGATTCTGTGTCTCCCTCTCTCTGACCCTCCCCCATTCGTGCTCTGTCTCTCTCTCTATCTCAAAGATAAATAAACGTTAAAAAAAAATTAAAA
>NW_024412447.1:15387164-15477213 GCF_014898765.1 Herpailurus yagouaroundi | reverse complement strand
TTTTTGGGGGGGGGGCGCCTGGGTGGCTCAGTCGGTTGGGCATCCGACTTCAGCTCAGGTCATGATCTCGCAGTCCGTGAGTTCAAGCCCCGCGTCGGGCTCTGTGCTGACAGCTCAGAGCCTGGAGCCTGTTTCAGATTCTGTGTCTCCCTCTCTCTCTCTCTCTGACCTTCCCCCATTCAGGCTCTGTCTCTCTCTCTCTGTCTCAAAAATGGATAAACGTTAAAAATAAAATTTAAAAAAATATATTTTTAAGTTTAGTTATGAGAGATAGAGACAGCACCAGTTGGGGAGGGGCAGAGAGGGGGAGACACAGAATCTGAAGGAGGCTCCAGGCTCTGAGCTGTTAACACCGAGCCCAACAGGGCTCAAACTCACAAACCATGAGATCATGACCTGAGCCGAAGTCGGTCACTTAACCGACTGAGCCACCCAGGTACCACTTTATGCATTTTATGCTCTCTATCCTCAGCCTAGCACACATTAGGTGTAGAGGAGGAAAAAAATTGTCTCTCTACCCTTCTGAGTTCTTGGCTGAGACCTCTGAGGTAAAAAATAGATTAACAAGAGAGAAGCACATTGAAATTTATTAATACATATACCTCATATATACATGAGAGATAACGGGACAAGATTTAGAATGCCAACTTAAATACATTATCACGTAGACAAAAGAAAGGTGTGTGTTGGGGTAAGGTGGGTAGCTGGAGGATCAGTTATGGGAAGTGATCTGGGAAAGAAATGCAAACAAGCTTAAGGTTTGCTACGCAGATTTAAGTTAGTGTCTTCTCCATTGATGAGTCTCTTGTGATTTAGCCATCCTCTTCTAGGTACCGGGAAGGAGACATCTTTACAAACGGAGATTTCCTTTTAAATGTACATTTCCCTTACAAAAGGGTATTCATTTTCAGAGCTTCTCTGGCATCCACTTTCTCAAAATAATCCTTATGCCAAAGAGGTACGTTTTTGGATGGCATGTTCTGCTATCTCTAAGCATTTAGAAGAATTTGAGGAATGAATCAATTTCCATTTTGCAAATGATGAAAAGAGACAGAAATTAGGCAACCTGTCCAAGATCACAGAGGCAGCTGTTAGCAAAACTGGGATTTCAACCCAGGTCTACCTTCCAGATCCAGTATAGTTTTGTTTTTTCTCTGTTGTGGCGGCACTTTATGCCGTAGATGGCACCCAGGATACAGAGGCAGCTGCTGTTTCCAACATTCCTGAAATGGTAATCACGGGAACTGGATTCCGTTTAAGACTCGACCATTAATACTAGCTAACGATTATTTAACCTCGTGGGTCTCAATTTAGCTGTAAAAACGGCTTTTAGGTCAACCAATCTCTTTAAGGTCCTTTAATTCGAACACTAAAATTCCTGACATCCGTAATGTGATAGGATTCATTGGCTTTTCATGCGGCCTCCGTCTCCCATCCGTGCTGCTACAGTGGCCCAGGGCCCGACAGCCCCGCAGGAAGCAGGCTCTGAAGAAGACAGGGCACACCGGCTGCTCCGTCGGCTCCTGAACGCTGCAGGTCGGCACTGCAGGGCTAGCCTGGAGGCCGCCCTCTTCTCCTAGACCTCCGACACTGCGGGTGCTGTCAGTCACCCCCGCCTCCGGCTCGCGCCACCCAGCGCGGATTCCGAGAGGACCCGCAACAACACCCTCCCACTCCGCGCCCCAGGACCCGGAAATGACGTCTGTGCGTGCGTAACGAGCGCTCGCGGCGCCGGGGGCGGGGCGTGAGGGAGGGAGGGCCGGCGAGAGGGCGGGTTGTGGACTGGCGGAGCCGGGACCCACTCGAGCTACCCGCGGAGAGCGGCGGCCCGACGCCAGTGGAGCCGCAGGCCAGGTACGGAGCAGAAGGACGGGGGCCCAGGATCTCGGCTCTGGGCGGCGGGGCGGCGGCGCCGTCCGGGCGGAGGCTGCTGGGTCATTCGCCCGTGCCGTCTACCCGGCCGGGGCCGTTTCGCTTCGGTGCTTCCAGCCGCCGTCGGTCCCAACCCGGGGCCCCGCGGCGCGGCCCTGACCGGCCCCAGGCGGTCGCCGGCCGCCTTAGTCCTCGTCGTGCTGAGCCTCCCCCTTTCAAGCGTTCGTCGCCAAGTTCTGTACGGCCCGGCCCAACTCCGACGGACAGACGCTTGTCATTTCCTGGCCGGCTCCTGCCACCCGTCCACCCCTCGCGGGATGGCTTCCTTTTGGCCGGCTTCCTCTTCACTGTCCAGCCCGTGCAGTTGGAGGGGACACCTGTGGTGGCGGCCCGTCGGCTCGTGCCCTGGGTCCCTCGGGGGTCCGTCCGGGTTGGCGGCTCAGACCCAGAGAGCAGCCCGGCCTTGGCAGGGGCTCCGGGGCTTCAAGAACCCACGTCGTTCTTGGGGAGGAAAGGTCCCGGAGCCGGGAGGGTGCAGCCTTTGGTGATGCGGGGACTTGAACACCGGTCCTAACTCTCGCGCCGTCGTTGAGGGGGAAGTTGTGGGCCTGGAGTTAGGAGCAGAACTGGTTTAGAGGAGAGCAGAGGTGATGCCCATCACGGAAGTTTAGTCACAGGGAGGGAGGGACTCAGCTGCTTTAGAGAGTAGGTCATAGACATCTGGTGGTGCCTCAGCGCTGGTGACCAAGTCCTGTCGTTGGGAAGTGTGTCAGTGGGCTCTGATGGGCTCCTTTTACCCTTTAGATTAGATGTGAAAATTGTCAAGACGAGTTGACAGCATCACCAGGGGAGTCGTTTTTTGAATATGAAGAGTTTTTACTTTTGTTTGTGAGATTTAAAAATAGTTGTACTTTTTTTTTCTGTAAACTTGAAACTGCTTTTTAAAAAGCCTGTTAATGTAAAATAGTTAAAACAAGAAAGTTTGCCGGACGGGTAAGATTTGATTGTATTGTTAATCCATTTAATGACAAATAATGTTACTTTGTAAGAGTTACTGGTTGTGCGGAAGATTAAACCGAGTTCAGGATTTGAAATTTCACCGATCTTCCAAGCAATCCTGTTTCTTCTCTCTAGAAGTTAGAGAGGGACAATAAAGATACTTTCAATACGGTGTGGTAAATAGAGCCAAGATAGAGCGTGAGGAGGGACACTGCAGGGCATGGAGGGTGAAGAAAGATAATCAGGGAATACTTTATGGAAGTATCTTGAAGCAAGATAACTTTGAAACTAACAAGGTTGGGTGGGAATTTTAGGGATTGGTTGGAATGTGGGGGTGGGACAAGTAACAGGAGAATAGGCCAATAACTAACTACTAGGAGACGGTTTTTGAAAAGTAAAAAAGTGCAGGGCAGAGATTCAGGAGCTGATGACGACAAAACCGAGGAAGGGTTTTAAGGAGGGTCTTTTCATGATTAAAATGGAATTTTAGGTAGATCTTACACACACACACAGACTGCTGCCATTTGGCTGATGAAGACTGTGTGGGCCCAATGTGGTGCTTGATTATGTGCTCATTAAATGTTTGAACTGAGTTGTATGCTCATTTGCTAGTTGTTTCATTGTGTAAAAAGTGTCCGACCCTGCTAATTTGTAAGCTTCTATAAACAGGAATTCTCCTTCTATCTGTTTGCATTCTCAGTCCGAGCTGGACATTCACAAGTGTTCTATGAGTACTTGTTAACTTGATGAGAATTCATTGATTTCTGATGTTGGTTTCCAGTGGGAAAAAAAATGATCAGTACTTACTTTAATATCTACATAGAGAAGAACTAAGATCTTGTTTCATTTACTAGTGTCAATCTTTGGAGACAGAGTTTCATCTTGACTATGAATTTAATTTTTGGCACGTGTGTTTTTATTGTTTGCAAAGTATACATCTGTAGCAGAGATGACCTATCCCTAAAATGGAGAAGAAAGCTATGTGACACACCTGTCTATTCTGTGATTCAGAATACAAATGTTGTTAAGTGGCTTTCTTAACCCATAAATAAAGTTATCACACTAAAAGCAAGAGTTTCACAGTAGAAGTCAAACATTTTGAAAGTCTTATTAAATGCTTATTTTTGTCATAAAGCATCGTCGAAACATTATGTATATTTCATATGACTTATGATTGGAAATAATTTAGAGTATCATCGGATAAACACTTAGGAGAAACAACAGTGGACTTACCTTCATCCCACTTGATATTATGTAACTTATATTTTATTTGCTTGATATTTGAATAAAGCTCCTAAAATGCTTTAAGAAAAAGCTGTACTCTTATGATGCGGCTTCCAAGTTACCCTGTGAGATTCCTGTGTTTGATGAAGTTCCTATTGGTGGGGTAGAAAGTATAATTTTTATTGTACAGTAGAACCTTTTTTCATGTTTCTGGTAGCATAGCTTCCTTGTTTATGGTCACTAGGAGGGCAAAGAACTGTAATTATCATCAGTTAGATAAGTATGTGGTTAGAAGTCAGAAGTTATCAGAGTATGAGTTCATGAATGGGTTAAATTGCACACACTAAGAGTCTTAAGCTTTTTGTTTTCCTCAAATGACATCAAGGAGATTGCTAAAATCCCTGAAAGAGGGCCGTAGCACAATGCCTAAAGCAGGAGTGTAGCAGGAGTCTTTGGGGCCCTGAATTCTGTGTGGTCTCACCTTAAGGTATGGTTGGCAGCATCCTCTGTGCCAGGCACAGGGCAGCACAGAAGAAATTGAAGCTCCTCCTTTTGAATCATCTTTGAAGCTAATCTCTCTAGTTCCCTTCATTCAGAATAAATCATTGAAATTGCATTTATGGTGATTTGGTCTGTGTTTTAAAACTAAACATGACTTTGGGGGGATTTTTACATGAGATATATTTGTAATTTTCTGTGTGCTTCAAAGTTAAAAATACATAATGAAAGTTTTATTTTTGTAGTTCCTGTTGTTAGAATTTCCTAATTTTAGACACAGTATTTGCAATATTTCTTTCTTTCTTTCTTTCTTTCTTTCTTTCTTTCTTTCTTTCTTTCTTTCTTTTTTGGAGCACAAAAAAAAAAAGGTAATGCCTTTAGAAAGAAATTGAACTCATAAAATGCTTATTACTGGAAGAAAGTATCTTATTGTGCTGTAATGTTTTTTAAATGGAGCATGTCATTTACTTATATCACATCGTGTTCCAGAAAGGATTCATAATTACTTACAAAGATACAACATGTTATTGAGAACATACAGAAATAAGGAGGTGATGAATTTAGCACAGAGGGAGAAAAATTAAGATGAAAACTGAGGTCTGTAAGATCTTCATTGAGATGGAATGAGATATGTGCACAAGGTACTTGGACTGAAATCTTAAGTATTTGTTAGAGGGCTACAAATTTGACTCTGCCTTTTAGTAGCCTATTCAGAAAGCGATATAATCAGTTGTATAATTCAATGATCATAAGATAAAAGACCAGTTTCTCTTTGGATTCCCAGACTCCTTGTATTGACAGATTTCTTAGCTACATCCTTAAGCAAATAACAGCATGCATTTCAAAGGGCTGTATTGTGTTTTACTTTTTTTTTTTTTTAATGTCTTATTTTTGAGAGACAGAGACAGACAGACAGACACAGAGCGCGAGTGGGAGCGAGGCAGAGAGGGAGACACGGGATCCAAAGCAGGCTCCAGGCTCTGAACCATCAGCACAGAGCCCGATATGGGGTTTGAACTCAGGAACCACAAGATCATGACCTGAGCCGAAGTCAGATGCTTAACTGACTGAGCCACCCAGGCGCCCTCGTTTTACTTTGTTTTTTAATTAAAATTCTTTGTTGCCTCATTGTGTAGGTTGATGACAAAACATAATTCAGTAAAAGCAGTTCTGGTGCTGGCAAAATAATGTGATCTAAGTATGTAGATTTCTACAGTGATTTAATTTAAGGATCTGTTTTAGATGCTCTAGATAAGTAGATGGGGACTGTACATTCTTTAGGTTCTCTTCCATAAATATTTTGTTTCTCAATGGAGCTTTTTGTTATAAAGTTATCAGCAAATCAGGGATTTGAGTATGTGCTTCCTGACAAGTCCCTCAAGTACACTTATTTTTTATGTTGTCGTTTTATGTTGTCTAATCACAGAGCCATATTTTTCATGGAGAGTGTGAAAATGGAGGAGTCTGACAAGGACGAATACTTAAATGAAAGTCACCTCACCTCCACATACAGATGGACTTAGGGAATACCAGACACAGACCTAAGATTCATTTCTGGAAGTAGGTTTGGGGTGTTAGCTCCAGCATAGAGAACATTGGCTATAGTTCAAATTTATCAAGTGCTAGCATGGGCCAGGCACTGTGCAAGTAATAAGCCCTTGACATGCATTATCTCAATGTTGTCCTTTCCCTTCACCCTCCTTCTTAAAAATATAAAGAAGTGTGGTTCAGAGTAGTAACTTGTTTCAGGTCACACAAGAGGTGATGGAGATTTGAACTCAGGTAGTCCAACCAACTCAGTGGTCTGCACCTAACCATGACTTTATATTAACCTGCAGCAGACTGGACCATGAGCTCCCAAGGTGGGAACAGACATATACAGTTAATAGAGGTAAGCACATTGGCAAGTATTGGAACCCACCATTACAAAAAGGCCTTTCACAGGATCTTCCTATCCAAATAATGGTCAGGGAGATACAACTTCAAGTCATTTGGCTGTACTTTGTAAAGCTGGGGAGTGGGGAGTCTTCTAAGCATCAATCGGGATTGGCAGAGTGGCGATATTATTTTATGTGTTTGTTTGCATCTAAAATGCAAGGGCGCCTGGGTGGCGCAGTCGGTTAAGTGTCCGACGTCAGCCAGGTCACGATCTCGCGGTCCGTGAGTTCGAGCCCCGTGTCAGGCTCTGGGCTGATGGCTCAGAGCCTGGAGCCTGTTTCCGATTCTGTGTCTCCCTCTCTCCCTGCCCCTCCCCCGTTCATGCTCTGACTCTCTCTGTCCCAAAAATAAATAAAGGTTGAAAAAAAAAAATTAAAAAATGCATATATTTTTTCTTTGTGTTTGCTCTGAATTTATCTCAAGATCAGGAAAGTCACAATGATATTTATAAAGATAGTGTACCATTCTAGAAAAAGAGATTTGTATTTAAATTTTAGAGTAAAACTTAAGCTGGTGATCTCACTGCTGTGATTTGAGATGAACTTAGGTTATAGTTTTGTAATGCCATTACTAGGTGTATGTGTTCTTAACTCTCATTTTGTTCTGTTAGGAATTGTATTGCATTAGAGTTGTACAGATAAGTAAACCATCATTTATTGTGCATTTTCATATGTAGCTGTTTCAGGTAATTCCAGATTGTTTTGTTTTGTTTGAAGTATTATAATACAGTTCCTATAGTATATTGTAAATTGTGACCTAGCCTCTGAAACTAGAGAATAGAGAACATCCTTATTCACCTTTCATCAGTAAACAATGGGTGGAACTGTTGTTGCCTAAATGTAGTTATGTAACTTAATGGTTCCTTAATTGCATTTCCACATCACTTTTGACACTGTTTTTTAAACATGTTCCTGAAAAATAAGTTGGGCTAGTGACCACAGCTTTGAGTAGGATATTATAAGAAGAATGCAAATAAAAAATGTGAAAAGAAAAAATAAAACTGTAGGCTGATGAAATAAAATGTCTAAAATCCATTATAATTAGTGTCTCCGGAAGTAATATCCTTGGCTTCTACTTAGCAAGATGGATTATATCTTTATATTAATTAATTAGCCATTGCAGTTGTTCTCATGGTGTGGTAAGTGTATATAGATGTTATTATTACTCTAGGGGTTTAAATGTTGTGTAGTCATGGGTGGACACATCTTAAGTATCATTTATGAGGAATAATCAGATGGCAAAGTGTTTTCATACCCTGTGCTAACTGTTGATGTTCTTTGAATATCAACTATATGTGGACACAACTTTCTCCAAAGAGCCTACTTTTGTTCTTGGACATACTTGAGAACAAAATTGCAGATACTTTTTGTTGTTACCCATGAGAAGTTATAGGCTATTTCTTTGAAGAAGATCTTGTCAATCCCTGTATGGGCTACCAAAAAAGAAAGAGAGAGGGAGGGAGGAGAGGGAAGAAACTTTTTGTCTTTCTAGTACTTTGGTCTCGTAATTGAATAAATAAGTTAGAAAATAAAAATCTCAACTTACTATTTTATTTATATGTAAATAAAATAGGGCTTGAGAAATAAGCTGAGATCTTTTGAAGTTTAAAGTTCTTAGATTCTAACAGAAAAGCTAATCAGGAGGTTGGATTCTAGGCCTAGCCAGTTCCAGCCCCAAACAAAACCACTAATTGTTATGATGGTGAGTCTGCCATTTAGGTAAGTATAATGCAAAGATTTCAGTTTCATGCTTCAATCAACACTTGAGCTATATTTGGAGAAGAAGAATCTGAGTTTTTTTTTTTCAGTTTTGTTTTTTCCTTTTTCTGAGGGTTTAGTTTCAGGAAGTCTAGTTTTTATAGATATGAATTTTATAGATATGAACCTTATCAAACTACTCAGTCTAGTAAACATTTTATTACCCCAGAATATCTTCTGATCTTTATTAATGTTGGTTTGTAAAACTGTCTACCTTTTACTTTGTGGTAAAAAAAAACTGTTTACTAGTTTAAGCATTTCAGAATTCACATAAGGTATATGCATGAGGTTTGTTTTTCATTTTTTTGGAGAGAGAATGTGCGAGCGAGCGTGCGCAGGTGGGGAAGGGGCAAAGAGAGAGGGGGACAGAGAATCTGAAGCAGGCTCTGCACTGACAGCAGCGAGCCTGGTGTGGGGCTTGAACTCACGAGATCACAACCTGAGCCAAAGTTGGATCCTCAACCGACTGAGCCACCCAGGTGCCCCTGTGTGAGTTTTATCGTATTGCCAAGAAGTCTGGTATTTATGCTCTATGTTAATGTGTAGTTCTACCCTTTGAGCTGCCATAGATTTTTCTAAAAAGAGTTGGTTGCAGCAGTTGTTTTGCATTGGCCTTCAAGGTCGTTGGTAAGGGTATGCTTCTTAGCTCCCAGTGATTACTAATTTCTAACCACTTTGCTTACATTAGAATTTTCTTGGTGGATTAGCACTGTTATCTTTTAATCATTAGTAGTGCTTTTTGCCTTCAAGTCCACTTTGTATATCAGTATAGCTTTACTAGCTTTCTTTTGGTAAGTGTTGCATGTTGTATATTTTTCCGTCCTTATAATTTCGGTTTTTTTAATTTTGTCCCTGAAAGCATCGTGATGATTGAATTTAGGTTTTTTTTCTTTAGTCTATTTTAGTATTTAAATTAGAATATTTAGTCCATTTTCATGTAATGCGATTGTCACTATATTTCGTGTTAGATCTACCATCTTTTGGTAAGTTTTCTTTTTGACTCACCAGTTTTGTTCCCTTTTCCTTTTTTCTTGCCATCTCTTGGATTATTTTTTTTTAATTTTTTGAATGCTTATTTATTTTTGAGAGAGAGAGAGAGAGAGAGAGAGAGAGAGAGACAGAGTGCAAGCAGGGGAGGAGCAGATGAGAAAGGGAGACACAGAATCCAAAGCAGGCTCCAGGCTCTGAGCTGTCAGCACAGAGCCCGACGGAAGGCTCGAACTCACGAACAGTGAGATCATGACCTGAGCCAAAGTCGGAGGCTCAACCGACTGAGCCACCCAGGCGCCCCTCTTGGATTATTTATTATTTAATTATTTAATATTTTCCCTATAGTAATTGCTTAGTTACACATTCTTTCACTATTCTTTTTGTGATTATACTAGCAAATGTAATATATACCCTTGACTTACTGCAGTCTAATACAAATTACAACTTTTATCGCTTCTCCAGTAATGCTAGAGCTTTAGGTACTAACTCAGTTTGTCGTTTTCCTGCTTTGTTGCATTATATAATCAGTATTTGTGTGGATTTACTTACATATTTACTGTTTCCATTACTCTTCGTCCCTTCCTGTATGTATTTCTGTGTTTCTCTTTGGAATAGGCTAATTTTTCTTCCCATTTGAAGAGTTCCCTCTGGTATTTCTTCTAATGCAAGTGGGCCCATAATGAATTGTTTCAGTTTTTTGTTTGTCTGTAAATGTCTTATTCTGCCTTTATTTTTAAAGGAAATAGTCACTGAGCACCACATTCTAGGTGGGCATTTTCTTTTTACAGCACTTTTAAGAGGTCATTCTGTTGTCTTATGGCTTTATGGTTTCTTTGAGAATTTAGCTGTTAGTTTTATTGTTGCACCTATGAAAGCAATGTGCTTCTTTCCCACTGGTTACTTTAAAAAGTTTCTCTTTGTTTTTGATTATCAACATTTTAAGTATGCTATATCTGTGTGTGTGTGTGTATGTGTATGTGTGTGTGTGTCTTTCTGCTTTTAGGTTCCCAGAATTTCTTGGATTTGTGGGTTGTC
Organism: Herpailurus yagouaroundi; assembly: GCF_014898765.1. Lineage (NCBI taxonomy): Eukaryota > Metazoa > Chordata > Mammalia > Carnivora > Felidae > Herpailurus > Herpailurus yagouaroundi. The sequence continues at coordinate 15,466,900 of NW_024412447.1, read as the reverse complement.
TTTTCATCAATTTTGAAATTTTCATTCTTTCCTTTTATTTATTTTTTTAATTTTGTTTTATTTATTTATTTTTTTTTAATTTTTAAAAAAAAATTTTTTTTTCAACGTTTTATTTATTTTTGGGACAGAGAGAGACAGAGCATGAACGGGGGAGGGGCAGAGAGAGAGGGAGACACAGAATCGGAAACAGGCTCCAGGCTCCGAGCCATCAGCCCAGAGCCTGACGCGGGGCTCGAACTCACGGAGCGCGAGATCGTGACCTGGCTGAAGTCGGACGCTTAACCGACTGCGCCACCCAGGCGCCCCTTTAATTTTGTTTTAAAGAGAGAGAGCACATGTGGGAGCAGATGAGAAGGGCAGAGGGGGAGAGAGAATCTTAAGCAGGCTCCACACTCATCACAGAGCCGACGAGGGGCTTGATTCATGAACCCATGAGATCATGACCTGAGCTGAAATCAAGAATTGGACAGTCAACTGACTGAGCCACCCAGGTGCCCTGGTTCTTGCTTTTAATATTGGTTCTGTCTTATTCATTCTTTCCTCTTCTTTTGAGGGACTCCAGTTACATATTTGGTAGACTTTTCCACAGTGTTCCTCATTCTCTTTACACTGCCCTCCTCCTGCCCCAGTGTTTCCTATTAGTTTTTCTCTCTGCTTCTGTTTGGATGTATTTTATTGACTTGGGTTCCAGTTTCTAATCCTCTCATCTGCTAGGCCTGGTCTGTTGTTAAATCTACCTTTTGAATTCTTAATTTTAGTTATTATACTTTTCAGATCTAGCATTTCAGTTCAATTCTTATAGATTACAATTCTCAGTTGAAATTCTTCATTTTTAAAGTATGTTCTTACCCTCTTTTTTTCACCTATTTTAAATTTATTTTTTACCTATATTTTTAAATAGGGAATTTAAATAGCTATCATTATTTAAAAGTCTTTCTTTTTTTTATTGTTTATTTTATTTTTTGAGAGAGAAAGAGAGAGAGAGAGAGACAGAGCATGAGCGGGGAGGGGGAGAGCTAGAGAGAGACAGAGACAGAGACAGAATCTGAAACAGGCTCCAGGCTCTGAGCTGTCAGCACAGAGCCCTATGCAGGACTTGAACTTACAAACAGTGAGATCATGACCTGAACTGAAGTTGGATGCTTAGCCAACTGAGCCAACCCAGGTGCTCCTAAAAGTCTTTCTTTTGGGGTGCCTGGGTTGGCTCAGTTGGTTAAACATCCAGCTTCAGCTCAGGTCATGATCTCATGGTGCATGAGTTTGAGTCCTGCATCAGGTAAGCTCATGCCCTGCTTCTCCCTTGCTCCCTCTCTCTCTCTGCATCTCTCCCTCTCTCCCTCTTTTCCTGTCTCCCTGTCTCCCTCTCTCCTTGTTCCTCTCTCCTTCTCTCCCTCTCTCCCCTCCCCCTCCTGGGGTTTCTTTCTGTCTCTAAAAAATTAAAATAAAATAAAGTCTTTCTGTTAACTCCATTGTCTGGATCATCTGAGCATCTGTTTTCTTCTTTTTGGCTTTTAGTTAGGTAAATGCTGGGTGTTGTGAATAAAATGAAGCTCCAGATGATGCTGTCCTTTTTTTTTAAGTTTATTTATTTATTTTTGAGAGAGAGAGAGAGAGTACATCCCAAGCAGGCTGTGTGCCATTGGTACAGAAATCAAGAGCTGGTCACTTAGCCAACTGAGCCACCCAGGCACCTCAGTGCTATTGTTTTAGAGAGGAAATGTCTCCTCCCTTTTGCTAGCCAGGTAGAGTAGGGACTTATCATCTAATCCTTTTAGGGATTGAGCTAATGGTTGAGATTGTGTTGCTGGGTTGATAAGGCTAGGTTTCCTTCTGGTTTGCCTTTACCACTACCATCTGGGGCTTCCAACTGATAGTTTAGTGAATTCACAGGCATCTCTTCCCCTGGTGGTTTCTATGCTGTAATCTTTGTCTCTTGAGAACAGTGAGATTACTGAAAATTCCACTCTTTTTTTTCTTTAAAGATTTTATTTTTAAGTAATCTCTACACCCAACGTGGGGCTCGAACTTACAACCCCAAATCAAGAGTTGCATGCTCTACCAACTGAGCCAGCTGGGCTCCCCTGAAAATTCCACTTTTGATTTTCAGACGTTTCAGTTTTGTTTTGAAGTCCTCTCTGTGCAGCTGCAGAACTTGGTAAATGTCCTTAGGGAAAAACCAGCCTTGTGTTAGATCTTTCTGGCTCTTTGACTCTCCACTTTTCCTGGGATTTTGGCTCCTTGATTCTTGCCTTTGTTTCATCTCTTCCAAAAGCTCTCGTGGTTCCTGTGTCTGTAGTCTGGATTCTCAGCCTTTTGCCCCAAAATCATCAAATGTACTTGGTGAAAAAGTGGCCACAGAATGTCACTTTGTTTCTCTACCATTCGTCTCTTTTTCCAGAATCCAGAGGCTTCTAGTCTTGATTGCTTCATCTGTTTTGTGATGCCTTTAAACATTGATTTAAAAAATGTATCTAGCTTTTTTCATTCTCAGTAGGAGTGTTGGTCTGCCACAAGCTACTCCATCGTATTCAGAAAATAAATTCTCCCACTAGTAATGAAATCATGAGAAGAAATTAATCTTTTAATAATTGTTATGCTTACTTTATCACAGTGGTTCTCCAAGAGTAATCCTTAGCCACATCACCTGGGAACTTCTTAGGAATGTAGATTCTCTGGCCCTACCCCTGACCCCCTGAATCAGAAACTGTGGGTCGGGAGCCAGGAAGTACTCTGTGCTTTAACAAGTCCTCCATGTGCTACTGATGCATGCTAAAATTTGAGAGCACCTGCTTTGTAAGTTAGTCATTTTGCTGTTTAATTTTCGATTCTTACCTGCAATGGGCCCTGGAGAGTGTACATGGGACAGAAGTGAAAGAAAATGGTCTATGCAGGTACTTTGTTGGTCTTCTGAATAAATAATTTAATAAATTTAGGAAGTATGTATGGATTACTCACTCTGTTCCTGGCAGAACAGTGCTATGCTGTGTCTGTGTATGTGGAATGGCCACATAAGCAAGTTATTGTAATAGAGTGTATTATAATAGCTGTATATATAAAATGCTGTAAGAACCAGAGGGATAGAATTAATCTGTCAGTGGGCAAAAGGGAGTCAGATGCTATTTGAACAGGATGGAATTTGAAGGTGGACTACAGGAGGGTTTTCTAGGCTTGTTCATAAATAAGATGACAGTGTAATTTATTATCCAGAGCAGATGACTTTTGAGAATCAAATGGATGCCTTTTCGCTAGGACAACAGGCATAAGCCTGAACTGGGAGGGAGATGTGATTATCCAGTTGATAAAGAGCAAGTGATGCTGTGAACCCATAGTTCTATGTTAACTTGTGGAAACCTCATTTCTTTCAATTATTTGTTTACAATTACAGTTTACAATTCTTACTGGATGATTTTTATAGTTTCCTAGGACTGCTATAAACAAATGGGGTGGCTTAAAACAACAAAAATTTATTCTCTCATCATTCTGGAGGCTAGAAATCTAAAACCAAGGTGTCAGCAGGGCCGTGTTGTCTCTGAAGGCTGGAGATGCTGGCTGGTTGTCTTATAGTTCCTTGGCTTGCAGCCACATCACTGCGATCTCTGCCTCTGAGGCCATGTGGCCTCTGTGTGTATGTCTGTGTGTCTTTCAGGGCCTTTTTGTAAGGACACCAGTTATTGGATTTAGGGAACACCCTAAATCAGTAATTACATCTGCTTATTTCCAAATCAGGTTTCATTCACAGTATTGAATTCAACCTTTTTTGGGGACACAGTTTAACCCACAACAGACAGTATGGTTTTAGCTTTTGAAAATTTCTGCAGATTAATTGGATTAAATTTTTATTACACACAAGACACTTCTTGGAGGCTTAGAACGTAATACAGATATATAATTCATTGCGCTGGCTAATAAATCTGAATAAATGCATTTTCCATCCAGGCAGTTAGTTGCTTTTTGTATTTCTCTTATGATATATGTGTGTGTATCACTTTGCTCAGCCACAGCAAATGGCTGAGGGTGAAATGGCTGCAGCAAAGCTAAACTGAGATAGAACTTTGAGAAAAAACAAAGCTGTTAGTGGTTGAAAGCATGTTATGTGTTGCAGTTTGTTGCTAGTTTGAGTAGAGTTAAACCAGAGAATGTTTGGTCATTTACTTATTGAGTAAACTCGCCTTTTGGGAAATTGGCTGCTGCCATGGAAGAGAGGATGGAGCATAGAAGGAAGTAGACCAGAGCAGCCAGTTTATTTGGTGTGCAAGTTTGAGTTGTTAGCCTGGGCAGTGGCATGCTCAGATTGGAATCATAATTTCACTTATCTGGAGAGGGTGCGACTTAATACAATAGAAGATTGTTGTCAAGAACTCATTCTGTAAGAATGCTGCTCTGCCGGCTTTGCTCATTCCAGCAGTATAAACTCTACATTATATTTCATGGGTTTGATTACCACTTGGAATTATTTGGGCAGGCTAGTGTTTGGATGCTTTGTTTTGTTGTATTTAACATTGGAACTGTGCCACTGCTTCTCTGTGTGGTATTTACTTTCATTTTGGAAGCAATGTATTTAATGATACGAAAGTTAGTGAAACTTGGATATAGATTTGAAATATTAACTCTTTGATTAAAACAGTGGTGTCTTCATAACATAAAGTGACGGACTAAAAGATGACATAAAAAGAACACTTATAAAGAGAAAAAAAAAGATTATATGTCAACTATACTTCGACTGAAAATAAAGGAGAAAAGATGACACAGAAAAATGAACAAAAAACACAAATGGTTCAATTCTTCAAAGAAGATATGCTAATGACCAGTAAATATTAAACATGGTTTAGGAAGTGCATATTAAAACAAGAAATGATTTATTTTTTTGCCTTTCAGATGGACAAAATAAAGATTAGTAATATAGTATTTATTTATGAGTTTCCAGGAAAGTAGATTCTCTAACACACAATAGGTGGGAATGTAGATAGACACAGTCATTTTGTGAAGCCACTTTGGTAGTATATATCAAAATTTTAAATGCAGAAATCTTCACAGGCTCCTGGGTGGCTCAGTTGGTTGAGCATTAAACTCTTGATTTCAACCTCACGGTGTGGGATCAAGCCCCACATCAGGCTCCATGCTGAACGTGGAGCCTGCTTGGGATTCTCTCTGTCTCTGTCTCTGTCTCTCTCTCTCTCTCTTTCTCAAAAATGAATAAACTTTAATAAAAATAAATAAAAATGAAATGCAGAAGCCTTTTGACATTCTGTTTCTGTTTCTCAGAAGCTTTTCATGTTTTTTTTTTCAACGTTTTTTTTTTTTTTTTTTTTTTTTTTTTTTGGGACAGAGAGAGACACAGCATGAACGGGGGAGGGGCAGAGAGAGAGGGAGACACAGAATCGGAAACAGGCTCCAGGCTCCGAGCCATCAGCCCAGAGCCCGACGCGGGGCTCGAACTCACGGACCGCGAGATCGTGACCTGGCTGAAGTCGGACGCTTAACCGACTGCACCACCCAGGCGCCCCAGAAGCTTTTCATGTTTTGTGATTGGTCTACTCGTATCCTTATCCTGCATATCAGAGATTTACAGTTTCTTTTTATTCATATAATTTTAAATATGATAAAATACTTCATTGTCCTATTTTCTTAAATATTTGCCTATTTTCTTTTTTTAAATATTTATTTTGAGAGAGAGAGAGAGAGAGAAGGAAAAGAGAATCGCAAGCAGGCTCTGCGCTGTCAGCACGGAGCCCAGTGTCGGACTCAGTCTCACGAACTGTGAGGCCATGACCTAAGCTAAAATCAAGAGTTGGACGCTTAACAGACTGAGCCACCCAGGTGCCCTTGCTTTTCCATTTTCTAAGTGGGCCTTTTAAAAACTAGATAGAGGTTTAAATTTGTGTATTTGAATCTTTTTCTTTTTAAAATTTTGCTTCAGTTTTTAAGCTTAAATAGCCCTTAGTCCTTTAAAAGTTTCGTAAGGTGCGATTAAGTCAGTTAAGTGTCTGACTCTTGATTTTGGCTCAGGTCATGATCTCATGGTTCATGAGTTGGAGCCCCGCATAGGGCTCCGTGCTGACAGTGCGGAGCCTGCTTGGGATTCTCTCTACCGCTGTCTCTGCCGCTCTCTCTGCCCCTCCCCTGTGTGCTTGCACACTCTCTCTCTCCCAAAATAATTAAATAAAATAAACTTTAAAAAAACGTCTTTTGATGGGGTGCCTGGGTGGCGCAGTCGGTTAAGCGTCCGACTTCAGCCAGGTCACGATCTCGCGGTCCGTGAGTTCGAGCCCCGCGTCAGGCTCTGGGCTGATGGCTCAGAGCCTGGAGCCTGTTTCCGATTCTGTGTCTCCCTCTCTCTCTGCCCCTCCCCCGTTCATGCTCTGTCTCTCTCTGTCCCAAAAATAAATAAACGTTGAAAAAACAAAACAAAACAAAACAAAAAAAAAAGTCTTTTGAGATTTTATTGTCATTTGTAGTAAACTTGAAATGTTTTAAACATTTGCCATTTATATATTTAATTTCCTCAGTAAAAATTGGTATGCCTTACCTTACCAGCTACTTTAGCTTTTTTTAGTTCTCAATATTTATTGTAAATCACGTAATTTTACTATTAAAGTATTTCCTGGGTGGTTTTACATTTTGATACTATTGTGAATGGGATCTTTTTACATTTACAAACTTGTTATTGTTAGACTATTTTAAGAGTTCCATAGATTTCACTTACACATATTTAGCTTGTTTTACATAAATACAAATTTTTATGTGATTTTGTAATTCTAAAATTAATTATTTCCTCATTGTTCATAGTGTTTTAAATTCTTTCAGGCCTTCTAGATATATAGTTATATTTCCCATACTACATAGCAGGTGCCAAAATGACTGAAACTTTACTTTTACTTTTGTAAAGTGCCTGTCATAGAGTGTAAATCAGTGTATAATTATTTGTTAAGTAACTGAGTGATGAGTAGAGAAAGCACTACAAGAATATAGTGAATGTCTCTGGGTGATGTTTTGACTTTCTTTCTACTTTATTTTCTACTTGTCTATATATATCAGGTTTTATAGAGTAAGCATCTTATACTTCCATAAGTGGAGAAAACCAAATTTCAGGAAAAAAAGCTTAGCTATTAGTTTTATTTCTTAACTGAGGTCAAAGGACAGTGTATCATTTTAGTAGAGTTGATTGGAAGTTTCTTGTAAATTGCGGCCTAGAGGAACTGAACTATGAGAACATAGCACTGAACCCAAGAACAGGAAGCAGGACTCTCATGAGGAAAATAGTGGGAAGCTATTCAGATCCACAAAATGTTTTTTTGTTTTTGCTGATTTTATGAGATCAATCTGGCTTTATGCAGAGTCTTAAGGAAGAACACACCTAACTCTGGGATTTGTACTCCTCTGTCCTTTTTTTTAGTGTACCTCAACCCAGATTGAATACTAGCCTGGGGGCAGAACTCACAGGGCTCTCCATCGTCTCAGCAGTAGAGATCATTTTTACTGTCTTCTCTAATGTAGTGGACCAATTGAATTATGCATTTTTTATGCCCAGGTTGCTCAATAAAAGCCTGCTTATTTGAGTGCAGTGCTCAAACAGGATCTGGATATGTCCCTCTGGCCTTCCTCTTGGGTGCAGTGGTGGTGGCAGCTTGCCTCTGGATTATGGCTCCACTGATGAGGGAGAGAGAGGTCTTTCTGTGCAGGAAAGACAAATGGAGTCTCAGGCGGTTGATCCCCGTATGTTTCTCCCTAACTGAAGGGGATATGCTGTTTATATGTCTCTGATGTCTAATGTGGGTGTGTTGACTGTACCTGCTTTGCCCCGCTGAAACAGAGCTATCATCACCTCTGCATAGCCTTTCAGATCATGGCATGCACTTCTGGCAGTTCACTTGCTCTCTTTGTTTTCCATATTTAGAAATAACCTGCGTTATCACTGTTTAACTGTCTCATATACAGTGGTTCGGTCATACGTGTTGTCATTTAAAATTTAAGTGGAGGGGCGCCTGGGTGGCGCAGTCGGTTAAGCGTCCGACTTCAGCCAGGTCACGATCTCGCGGTCCGTGAGTTCGAGCCCCGCGTCGGGCTCTGGGCTGATGGCTCGGAGCCTGGAGCCTGTTTCCGATTCTGTGTCTCCCTCTCTCTCTGCCCCTCCCCCGTTCATGCTCTGTCTCTCTCTGTCCCAAAAATAAATAAACGTTGAAAAAAAAAATTTTTTTTTTAAAAAATTTTAAAATTTAAGTGGAATTTTTTAAACTCTCTAGTTCGAGGGGCGCCTGGGTGGCGCAGTCGGTTGAGCATCCGACTTCAGCCAGGTCACGATCTCGCAGTCCGTGAGTTCGAGCCCCGCGTCGGGCTCTGGGCTGATGGCTCAGAGCCTGGAGCCTGTTTCCGATTCTGTGTCTCCCTCTCTCTCTGCCCCTCCCCCGTTCATGCTCTGTCTCTCTCTGTCCAAAAAAAAAATAAAAAACGTTAAAAAAAAATTAAAAAAAAAAAAAAAAAAAACTCTCTAGTTCGAAATGACCGAGTAACAGCAAGTTGCAAAGATCATACAGAGAGGCCCGGTGTACTCTTTGCCCAGTTTTCCCCAAAGGCTACATTTTATATAACTATAGTATACTCTCAGAACCAAGAAATTGACATCTGCCATGTGTGTGTGTATAGCAGTTTCGTGTCACGGTCAAGATAGGGGACTATTCTGTAACCACTAAGAGCTCCCTCATGCCACCCCTTTATAATCATACCCTATGTCACTAGTCCCCAGCACTCCCCCCAAGTTTGGTAATTTGATGGGATTCATAGAACTCCTGTTCTCCTGGTGATGTTTTATAGCCAGGTGAGAGGATACAAAACAGGACCAATAAAGGAAACCAATGCACTGAGCAGAGTTTGGAGGATACCAGGCCTGAGTCTTCTCATGAGTCTTCTCCCAGTGGTGCATTTGATCCCCCAGCAACAAATTGTAGCAACGCGTGTGAGGTATTTTCTGTTAAGGAAACGCACTTATGCCTTGAATTCCAGGGTTTTTATTGAAGTTTGGTCACATAAGCACAAGTGCCTTCACAGTATGACCACAGTTAATGCAACTCCAGACCCCCCCCAGAATGAAAGCAGGTGTTCACCATACGTCACACTATTTGCGCAGACTGTCTAAAGTGTGGTTCAGAGCTCCAAGCATACAAAACATAATGACACTCATGACATAAAGACATAAAGACTTGCATTCCCAGAAGCTGACCATGAGCAAGTACACAAGCAGGCCCTTCTGAGAATGTGCACGATTTTTGAGCAACTCAGGCCTGCTTGGTTAACTCTTTCCTTACCCCGCCTTGTTCAATATAGGTAGGATATAGAGAAATAATGCCAGCGTGGAGGTGAGAGTTGGGGATTTGGGGGAGGTACTACTTTAGATAGAGTAACCAGGGAAGGTCTTCCTGACAGTGCGATGTGAAAGCTAAGACCTACAGTAGGAGAGAATAATCACCAGGGCATTGAAGAGCAGGGCATACAGCCCTGGGCAGCATTAGAACACATGTGCAAAGGCTCCCAAAAAGAGATGTGGAAAAGAGGCCTGTTAGTTTTCTGTTGTTGCCGTAACAAATCGCCACAAATTTAGCAGCTTAAAACAATACCCATTTATTATCCCCAAATTCTGTAAAGGAGAAGTCCTGCCTGGCTCAGCTGGGTACTCGTACTCTGTTAAGGATCTCAAGAGGTCAAAATAAAGGAGTCAGCCAGACTGGGCTCTTTTCTAGAGGCTGTGGGGAAAATCTGCTTCCAGACATACTCATGCTGGCAGATTTTAGTTCATTTTGGTTATAGGACTGAGGTCATTCTCAGCTTCTAGAAGCCACCCACATTCCTTGGCTTATAGTCGCTCCACCTTCAAAGCCAATATTGAATCTCCGTGACTTCCATCCTGCCCTCCTCTGTTGAGTTTTACAGGCATACCTTGCTTTATTGCACTTTGCTTTATTGAGCTTCACAGATACCGCATTTTTTCACAAATTGAAGTTTTGTGTGGCAACCCTGCATTGAGCAAATCTGTCCGCGCCATTTTGCCAACAGCATTTGCTCACTTCCGTGTTTCTGTGTCACAAAATCTGGTAATTCTGGCAATATTTCGAACGTTTTCATTATTATTTGTTATGGTATCTATTTTTTTTTTATTTTTTAAAAAAAAAATTTTTTTTTCAACATTTATTTATTTTTGGGACAGAGAGAGACAGAGCATGAACGGGGGAGGGGCAGAGAGAGAGGGAGACACAGAATCGGGAACAGGCTCCAGGCTCCGAGCCATCAGCCCAGAGCCTGACGCGGGGCTCGAACTCACGGACCGTGAGATCGTGACCTGGCTGAAGTCGGACGCTTAACCGACTGCGTCACCCAGGCGCCCCAGGAGAAAATACTTTCTAACTCATTCTAGGAAGCCAGCATTGCCATGATACCAAAACCAAAGACATCACAAGAAAAGCACTAATAAGACCAATGTCTCTCATGAACACAGATATAAAAATTCCCAATAAGCTTTTCCCCCCAATTAAAAAAATTGTGGTAAAATACACACAACATACGATTTGCCATCCTAACCGTTTTAAAAAATTATTTGTTTATTTATTATTAAAAACATTTAAAAAATGTTTTTATTTATTTGAGACAGAGAGAGACAGAGCATGAACAGGGGAGGGTCAGAGAGAGGGAGACACAGAATCGGAAACAGGCTCCAGGCTCTGAGCCATCAGCCCAGAGCCTGACGCGGGGCTTGAACTCCCGTACCGCGAGATCGTGACCTGGCTGAAGTCGGACGCTTAACCGACTGCGCCACCCAGGCGCCCTGTTATGGTATCTATGATCAGTGATTACAATTCACTGAAACCTCAGATGGTAGTTCGCATTTTTTAGCAATAAAGCATTTTTTTAGCAATAAAGCATTTTTAATTTTAATTTTTATTATTTTTTATGTTAAGAATTACTTTAAGTACATAAAATGCAGCAATTTTAAGTCTACAATTAAAATAACTATACGTCAGTAAAACTACCACTCAGATACTGAACATTTTACATATGAATGCCATGTTATTTACCACATAAAGCTTAAATCCTACAGTTTTATACTTTGTTATAGCTAACACTCTGATAAAAACGTTGCTCCTACTTCAATTTCTAGGACTTTGTTTCTTTGCTGTTTTTCACACTTCCTCTCCAATCCATAAAACTGGTATATTCTAATTTACCTGTAACCTTATCTCAGTGTCAAATTTGCATGTTTAATTTTTAGAATTGAACACTAAATGGACTACAGTATAGTGTAAACCTAACTTATATATGCACTGGGAAACCAAAAAATTTATTTGACTCACTTTATTGTGACATTTGCGTTATTGTGTGGTCTGGGCCTCAACCTGCAATATCTCCAAGATGTATTTTAAAAACAACTTTATTGAAGTATAATTCACATACCATAGAATTCACCCATTTAAAGGTTAAACAGTTCAGTGGCAACCATCATGACATCCAACTTGAGAACATTTTCATCCTCTCAAAAAGAAACCTCATACTCTTCAGCTATCTCCTTTATTCCCACCCTCTCCCCCTTAGTCCTAAGCAACTGTAATCTATTTTCTGTCTCTGTAGATTTCCCCATACTGAACATTCATATGAAGGGGATTATATAATATGTGGCCTTTTATGACTGGATTCTTTCACTTAGCAAAACGTTTTCAAGATTGATCGTGTTGTGACATGTATCAGTATTTAATTCCTTTTTATGGTCAAATACTCCATTGTATCGATATACTACAATTTCTTTATCATTCATCCCCTTTTGGCTATTATGGATAATGTTTTAAACACTTGTGTACAAGTTTCTGTGTGGACATATGTTTTCATCTCTTTTGTGTGTGTGTGTGTGTGTGTGTGTGTGTGTGTATGTGTGTGTGTATGTGTGTATGTGTGTATACACACATACCTTGGAGTGGAATTGCTGGGTCATATGGTAACTCTCTGTTTAATTGCTTGAGGAGCTGTCAGACTGTTTCCAAAAGCAGCTGCACTGTTTTACATTCCAGGCAGCCCTGTATGAGAGTTCTCAACATCCTTGCTAACACTTGTTATTATCTGACTTTTTTTTTTCATCATAGCCATCCTACTGGATGTGAAGTGGTATCTCATTGTGGTTTCGATGTGCATTTCCCTGATTAGTGATGTTGAGCATCTTTTCACATGTTAGTTGGATATTTGTATATCTTCCTTGGAGAATTATCTATTCAAGTCCTTTGCTAATTTTTCATTAGATTATTTGTTTTTGTTGTTGTTGAGCTATAGGAATTCTTTATATATTCTGAATATTAATCCCTTAGCAGATACATGACTTGCAAATATTTTCTCTCATTCCATACAGGTTGCCTTCTCACTCTGTGGGCTGTTAACTTTTCCGTGCAGAACATTTTAGGTTTGGTACAGTCACATTTGTCTGGTTTTCCTTTTGTGGCTTGTGCTGTTTTTGGTGTCATAGCCAAGAAACTATTGTCAAATCCAAAGTCATGAAGTTTTTTCCCTCTGGTTTCTTCTAGGTGTTTTATAGTTTCAAGTGTTACATTTAGGCCTTTAATCCAATATTAGTTCTTTCTTAAAGTGTTCTATGTATTATTGAGAGGGAAATAAGAAATGTTTTCTTTTGTATGACTGTGTCAAGAACTTGTTTGCTTTATTTTTTTTTTAAGATTTTTATTTTAAATAATCTCTGCACCCAGTGTGGGGTTCAAGCCCATAAACCCAAGATCAAGAGTTGCATGCTCTACTAATTGAGGCAGCCTTGTGTCCCAGGAACTTGCTGTATTTAAACTCTTTCCCTCCCTCACAGCCTTCCTTCCCTCCCTAATAGCTTGAAGATTATGGACTCGCTCATATTTTTGTTCTCAATTCCTGTGCTGATAGAAGAATGATAGTGCAACAACACTTTCTTGTTTATACTTGATTAGCAGAAAGAAGATGAGCCTGAAGTCTGAACGCCGTGGAATTCACGTGGATCAGTCGGAGCTCCTATGCAAGAAAGGATGTGGTTACTATGGCAACCCTGCTTGGCAGGGTTTCTGCTCCAAGTGCTGGAGGGAAGAGTACCACAAAGCCAGGCAGAAGCAGATTCAGGAGGATTGGGAACTGGCAGAGCGGTAAAAGGACTTACCTAGGGGTGGTTTAACAGCGATACAGTTAGAGATATAGCTCAGTCATTGTCAAAATCCATTTTTCTCCCCTGTTGTGAGCTATCAGCAAGTCAGCTTAGTATTAGAAGTGAATTTTTTCTCTTCTTCTTCTCAGTCAACATTTAATGAATAGCTTTCAGTGATTTCTTCATTTTATCTTTGTCTTGTAATTATTTTGTGTTTAGAGTGTGTTAGACTGAGTTCTTTTAGATAGATAAAATAGACTTCTCAGAGAAGAAGAATGGAGATACACAGATTTCATGGTGAACATTAAATGCAGTAGTCTAGCTGATGTACCAAGCACATGGCTCTCATCAGGCATCATTTTTTTCATTCTTTTTTTTTTTTATTTTTTTTTAAATATTTTTGTTTATTTTTGAGTCAGAGACAGAGTATGAGCAGGGGAGGGGCAGAGAGAGAGGGAGACACAGAATCTGAAGCAGGCTTCAGGCTCTGAGCTGTCAGCACAGAGCCCGATGCGGGACTCAAACTCACAGACTGTGAGATCATGACCTGAGACGAAGTCAGACGCCCAACAGACTGAGCCACCCAGACGCCCCTCAGTTTTTTCATTCTTAAAATACATCCAGCATAGCTCCTGCCATGGTGATAAACACATAATAGTAAAAACTTTTTTGATTTGTATATAGAGCGTGTGCATTTTGGAAATTTAACTGTTTCTTAAAAATGAGGTGTGTTAGTCCAAAGTAGTTTATATTATCCAGAAATATGATTATGATAAAAACTAAAAGATGGAATGGCTGGTGAGTATAGAGATGAATAAAATGCCATGAATGATGTTAATCTCTTGCCAAAACATCCTAGAAACAGTAAAAATTCTCCATAAAAGAACGTCAGACTGAACTCTGACATCTTTTGCTAGTTTTTTAATACCTAATCATCCATATTTGTTGAGTGACTACTTTTCTAGCATCTGTGGTGAACTTGGAGAATTATAATGCATACTCACTGCTTTCAGTAACTCTATGGTCCAAAAGAGAAAATATAGACATAGAACATTAAGTATTTGCTCAGATTTCCCACTGCACTCCTGAACATCTGAGTAGCTGATCCTGTTTCATGAAGAAAGCAGCTTTCTCCCCTCTCCACAGCAAAATGTACTCCTATCTTGATGCTGACTTCTATTTTGTCTCGGAGAGAGGTGTGTCCTTATTCCATTCTCAGACTAACACTTCTACCTATGACTTCATGGCTATTTTTTTCTGTTTCCGTTTATGACCTTGCTTGAGTCTTATTACAGCACTCCTTCTCAAATTTGAACAAGCATGAGAATCACTTATCAAAACAGGGATCACTGGACCTCATTTTGGAGTCTCTGACTTTAGTAGGGTGGGAGTGAGGTCTGGGAATTTGCATTTCTAGCAAGTTCCCAGGTGATGCTGCTGGGCTCAACATATAGAACCATTGTTCTATAGATAGCTCTTTAGATTTATTATAAATACCTCAAATACGTTGGACCTGGTCCAAGGTCAAATTTATTTCTTTTATTTACTCAATCCCAACATTTCCTCCTACCCTTCTTCTGTATCAGTTAATGACATCACTATTTTATTCAGTTAGCTAAAAAATATTGGGAGTCATTCTTTTTTTTTTTTTTCAATATATGGAGTTTATTGTCAAATTGGTTTCCATACAACACCCAGTGCTCATCCCAAAAGGTGCCCTCCTCAATACCCATCACCCACCCTCCCCTCCCTCCCACCCCCCATCAACCCTCAGTTTGTTCTCAGTTTTTAAGAGTCTCTTATGCTTTGGCTCTCTTCCACTCTAACCTCTTTTTTTTTTTTTCCTTCCCCTCCCCCATGGGTTTCTGTTAAGTTTCTCAGGATCCACATAAGAGTGAAACCATATGGTATCTGTCTTTCTCTGTATGGCTTATTTCACTTAGCATCACACTCTCCAGTTCCATCCATGTTGCTATAAAGGGCCATATTTCATTCTTTCTCATTGCCACGTAGTACTCCATTGTGTATATAAACCACAATTTCTTTATCCATTCATCAGTTGATGGACATTTAGGCTCTTTCCATAATTTGGCTATTGTTGAGAGTGCTGCTATAAACATTGGGGTACAAGTGGCCCTATGCATCAGTATTCCTGTATCCCTTGGGTAAATTCCTAGCAGTGCTATTGCTGGGTCATAGGGTAGGTCTATTTTTAATTTATTGAGGAACTTCCACACTGTTTTCCAGAGCAGCTGCACCAATTTGCATTCCCACCAACAGTGCAAGAGGGTTCCTGTTTCTTTGGGAGTCATTCTTAATTTCTCCTTTACACCACTTATCTGACCAATAAATAGAATTTATTCCAGCTCAAAGAAGTTTCTTGAATTTCATCCTTTCTTAGTTTCCAGATCTATATTTTCTCACTTAAATCTTTGTATAATATATTCTTAATTATTGCCCCTCAAGTTACCACATAGCAACCTGCATTATTTTTTTAAAGTACAGATCTGATGATGGTCATTTATTGGATTTACAGTTTTTCTTGGTTCCCCACTACATGATAAAATCTAGGATTATAATGGGCTCAGTAGTCAAGGTTTCTTAACCACCTGGTCACACCGGTGACTACGCTGATCTTGATCTGCAAAGGAAACCATATGCCTTCACATTTGTAGTTCCCTCTTCCTGGAATGCCCTTTCACTCAGTGGAACCCTATTCACCTCTTAAGACCGGTGTAAATAGCACCACTGTAAACCTTCTTTGTCCCCTCCAGCAGATTAAGTTGTTCTTTCCTATGTTCTCATAGCAATTAGGTTTTACTCTCTACTGTAGGAACTATCACATTATATACTTATCTTTTTCCTTTTCAACCTTGAGCTTGTTAGGGAAAAGTAGACTAGAGTTCCTTTTATGTAACCTTAGTATATTGTTAAATGAATATGATCTATGGAGAAGGTTCCTTTTGAAGTCTAGGAGTGTGTGGGATAGTTTCATTCAGGCACTTCAGACCTATTTGATATGTTTAGCCTCCATTTCTAAAAATTCAAGATCTCCCTGCAATTCATTGAGTAATAGCTTCAGATACAAGGAAAACTTGGAGGATGTCTGGCTCATTCTTAATCTCTCTTGAATTGCAGACTTCAGCGGGAGGAGGAAGAGGCCTTTGCCAGCAGTCAGAGCAGCCAGGGGGCCCAATCCCTCACATTTTCCAAGTTTGAAGAAAAAAAAACCAATGAGAAGACCCGCAAGGTTACCACAGTGAAGAAATTCTTCAGTGCTTCATCCAGGGTTGGATCAAAGAAGGGTAATTTTCCCTTTTCCTTCTGTGCTCAGATGAGATACAGAGTAGACCCACAGTGCATGTGGGCTCTGCTTTTTAATTTCTGTAAGTTGTTCAGTGGACATCAACCCCTATTTGAAACCAAAATTGGGTTTAAGGGTCACACAATATATGAAACCAAAAATCTCTTTGGTTGGAGGACATTGTGTGTTAGAGAAACCTGTTTATTACTCTATAGGAGGAATGAAGAAAATTGAAATGGGTAGTTTTGTTTATAAAATTTATTCCCATCCAAATGGCTATCTTTTTGGATGTTTTATTTTTTATGCCTTTAATTTTTGGATTCTGGCTTATTCTGCTTTGGATAATATCCTTACTTAACCATATCTTGTCAGAACTGACTATTTCTAGGCTTAAATTCATCTAAGAAAGAGGTTTTCTGAGAGTTTGAGAGACAGCTTGCATCTTGCAGAAATATATAGAGAATATAAAGGAGAAGGTTTGCTTTAGGCACTTGGAGGGGTGAAAGTAGCCCATAGAAGGCATTTTCTGGTGCGTGATTTGTACGTACATTATCTTTTTCATCAGCTTCTTAAAATGCTGTATATCCCGCAAAAGGATTGTCGCTAAAGTTACACATGTTCTACCAGTCAGCAGACAGGCTAGTTGAAGTGGCCTAACTGGAAGCAAGAAAGAATGTCTGTTGTCAGCTTTGTCTTTGAACCTTTATGTTGGTAACCAGAGTTATGCAGTAAATTTGAAATGGTGATGGAGACAAGACTGATGCTATCTGAAGAGATGTTCTCTTGGACAAACCCTGCCATCTGGGGTAATTGTCAGGAGGTTTTTTGTCTGCTTAAAGGCAGGAAAATGAGTAATAATATCACACCTTAAGATCTTTGCTGGCCTTGAGTGCCTGGGTGGCTTAGTCGGTTAAGCCTCAGACTTTGGCTCAGGTCACAATCTCACAGTTCATGTGTTCGAGCCCCAGTCTGGGCTCTGCACTGACGGTGCGGAGCCTGCTTGGGATTCTCTTTCTCTCCCTCTCTGCCCCTTCTGTGCTCTCTCTGTCTCTCTCAAAATAAATAAATAAACTTAAAAAAAAAAAAAAAGAACTTTGCTTGTCTTTCAGATTTAATGGCATTGTTTGTTTTATTAAAAGAAAAGGTTGCTGGGGTGCCTGGGTAGCTTAGTCGTTGAGCATCTGACTTTGGCTCAGGTCATCTCACGGTTAGTGAGTTTAAGCCCGCGTTGGGCTTTGTTCTCTTAGTGTGGAGCCTGCTTTGGATTCTCTGTCTCCCTCCCTCTCTGCCTCCCCCTGCCCCCAAAATAAAGAAACATTAAACATTTTTTTTAAAAAGAAGGAAAGGTTGCTTATTACCAAAAACACAGCACTTCTCTTTAATAAAAGCAAATCTTTAAATAGTCTTTCTGTTCACATGATTAATTTGAAATTGTTTCTTGGTCGGCTGTCACTATAGCAATTTTCTCTATTATAATTAGAATGGGAATAATCAGGACCTATTAGAGATTAAATGAAGAACGTATTTGACTCATGCTTTATTTATTAGGAGGTAGTATAGTATGGTGGTTAAGAGCATAAACTTTGGAGTCACCCTTTTTTGCGTTTCAGCTTTGTGATTTACTAGCTGTTGTGACCTTGAGCAAGCTAATTTCTTTAAGCTCTGTCTATTCTGAGGGACAGTAATACCTGTTATAGGCACGTCTTCAGAATTAAAGAAGCTGATCCAATTAAAAGAGTTCAGCACAGTGCCTGACACACTAAGTCTCCAATAAATGTTAGCTAGTTGAAAATACACATTGTTTGGGGCACCTGGGTGGTTCAGTCGGTTGAGCGACCGACTTTGGCTCAGGTCATGATCTCATGGTTTGTGAGTTCGAGCCCTGTGTCGGGCTCTGTGCTGACAGCTCAGAGCCTGGAGCCTGCTTCACATTCTATCTCCCTCTCTCTCTGCCCCTCCCCTCTCATTCTCTGTCTCTCTCTGTTTCAGAAATAAATAAACATTAAAAAAGAAAAAAAAATACACATTGTTTTTCTGATTGAGTAATCTCTACTAGTAAGGAGCTCAAGGGTATTGATCAAAACCATTCATTCCTATTTAGCTTAAATTTTGTTTTTTGCTTTGGGAAAGTCTCATTAACCTTATGAATTTATGATATAGAGTGAAATGGTAAACTATGACAGCAGATGAAATAGTAAAGAAGTTCTAAAGCCATTGGCTCTAACTGCCTCATTTTACAAATGACAGACAGTATGAAAGCCCATAAAATATTAGCCCAGCTTACTCAAGGTCCTGTAATATGTTGATATATGAGAACTCAAGTCTCCTGGTTCCATTTTTTTTCCCATTATATCCCTTGACCTCTAGTATATGTATGTGCATGTATATCTACATCTGTATGTATAGCTACGGATAGATATTTAATGAGGTTTCTGTTACTGAAGAACTTAATAGTCCTACACATTCAGTGACTCTCCTTGACACTTTAAAAAAAATTGTATCCTAAGAGTGTGTAAAATGTGCATTATTTTATGAAAGAAGATTTGTACTTTATTATTATTTTTTTTTAAGTTTATTTATTTTGCAAGAGAGAGCACAAGTTGGGGAGGAACAGAGAGGGAGAGAGAGAATCTGCACTGAAAGTGCACAGCCCGATGAGGGGCTCGAACTCATGAACCGTAAGATCATGACCTGAGCCGAAATCAAGAGTTCAGACGCTTAGCCGACTGAGCCGTCCAGGCACCCTGATGATTTGTACTTTAAAAGAAACAATCCCAAGTTATTTTATTTAAAAAAAATATTTAGCCAGTATACTTCTTAGCTTCTTTTCACATGATAGATTCTTACCTTAGATTTTTTTTTTTAAATTTTTTTTTTTCAACGTTTATTTATATTTGGGACAGAGAGAGACAGAGCATGAACGGGGGAGGGGCAGAGAGAGAG
Organism: Herpailurus yagouaroundi; assembly: GCF_014898765.1. Taxonomy (NCBI): domain Eukaryota; kingdom Metazoa; phylum Chordata; class Mammalia; order Carnivora; family Felidae; genus Herpailurus; species Herpailurus yagouaroundi. Next base: position 15,447,509 of record NW_024412447.1, on the reverse strand, counting down.
GGAGACACAGAATCGGAAACAGGCTCCAGGCTCTGAGCCATCAGCCCAGAGCCCGACGCGGGGCTCGAACTCACGGACCGCAAGATCGTGACCTGGCTGAAGTTGGACGCTTAACCGACTGCGCCACCCAGGCGCCCCTTACCTTAGATTTTTAATCTTTAGTTGTTTCTGGTCTGTAGAAAGCATATGGGGATAAAGACCTCAAAGTATTGAAAAAAGATTAATGTGTATGTATTACAAAAGAAGATCCTGTTTGATCTTCTGTTTCACAGACTGCTTACATAACTTTGCCAGATGAACTTTGCATTTCAGACTGATTATTTGGGCTTTGCATGTGGATAAGGTTAGCCTATTACTAAATGTGGTTTTAATTTATTGAGTCTCTACTAAAATAGACCTTTTGTGTTCTGTATTCTTTATTTCACTTCATTAATACACAATGCCTTTGCTCTTGATATTTTTCTTGCTTCCATTGGTGGCATGAAAGAAAGCTCTTAAACCAAGGAAGGTTGGTTGTAAACAGAACATAAATATAGCCTTCTAAGGAGTTTGAAGAATATTTAATATCCTGTTAAGAGTTGGGTTGCCCTTCAGAGAAAATTAATGGAATAGCTTGACTGTAAAGACTCAGAAAGTTTGTTTAGAGTTTTATTTTTTTTTTTAATTTTTTTTTTCAACCTTTATTTATTTTTGGGACAGAGAGAGACAGAGCATGAACGGGGGAGGGGCAGAGAGAGAGGGAGACACAGAATCGGAAACAGGCTCCAGGCTCTGAGCCATCAGCCCAGAGCCTGACGCGGGGCTCGAACTCACAGACCGCGAGATCGTGACCTGGCTGAAGTCGGACACTTAACCGACTGCGCCACCCAGGCGCCCCTATTTAGAGTTTTAAAATCTCTAAAGTAAGATTGAGTGAGCTATATTATAGCTTACACTATAAATCATAGTTGGTTGGCCAAGTTGAAATACTTGCTCACACATTTTAAAAGTCCTTTTTTTGGAGAGCTCAACTAGATGTTGTTGCCCTGAGTAGAATCTTGTGCACGTCTTTCACAAACTAATCTAAAGGCAGTGCTCATAGGAAGAATATCTTTTCCATTTTTAGAACAGAAACATACCAATTTTTCCACCCAGACCTTAGATTCTAAATATTAATCTTCACTAAAGTGAACTTGAGGGTTCCTTGGAGAAAAGACTGATTCTGGAGCTGGAGCAGGGGGGCCGCCCAAAATTTGGGGACATGTAAAAGACCCAGCAGCCATCTTCTGTGGATTTCCACTGGTCAAATTTGAGTATTAAGTAAGGACAATAAATGGAGTATACCTGAATAAAGTAATCCACTAGTCCTTTCAACTAATAAAATAGATAAATGATTAAATAAAAGAGAAGAGATAACTCTTTTTTACGTAGAATGTTGACTAATAAATGTGGAAGGAGAGATGGAGATAAGAAATCACCATTTTGCAGTCATCATACTAAGAATTGATTCAGGCAGATTTCACCAGTGAATGTTAAATCTGAGGTGAGAGAAGTTTTCTGAGGAACAAATTATGAGCATAATCTCAAATTAAGTCCCACAGCTAATTTATTAATTACAAATAGAGAAATGGCAACTATGTAATGATGGGAAATGGACCTTATGTGCCTCCAGATATCCTTTGAGAAGAACATACCATGAATTTTGTTAATACTTAAGCTGAAATTTACAACCTGAATCCAGTCATGAGGAAAGGAGAGAGAAACCCAAACTGAGGGGCATTCAATAAAATGACTTGCCTTTTTATTCTTTAAAATTGTCAATATTACAAAAACAAAGGAAGGCTGGGAGCCCTTAGAGGTTAAAGGGAGACTATGCGTGACCGCCAAACGAAGATGTGACCCTCCATTGGATCCTATGTAAGAAAAAAACCCACACACTTTTTTTAGTAACTGTACTATAGTTATGTAAAAGCATATCCTTGTTAGGAAACGCTCATATTAAGAGATAAAGAGCATGGGGGGTGGGAGGAAGGGGAGGGTGAGTGATGGGTATTGAAGAGGGCATCTTTTTGGATCAGCACTTGGTGTTGTATGGAAACCAATTTGACAATAAATTTCATATATTAAAAAAAAAGAGATACAGAGCATGCTATATACAATCCACCTGAAAATTTAGAAAAAATAATAGAGATGTAGCAAAAGGTTACAATTTCATGAATCTGAGTTAAAGAAATCGGAGTATAAAGAAATTATTTGTAACAATCTGGCAGCTTTTCTGTAAATTTGAGGTTATTTCAAAATAAGTTAAAAATAAAACTATAATCCTCCAGCATTCAGTGCTGTCCCAATATGTCCCAGATGCTAGTTAAATAGAAGCATAGTGTTGATTACATCATCTGAAAGATCACTAATAAATTGCTACTTTAATCATGAGGGCCTGTTTGGCACTTAGATGAAACTGAAGTAATGATTCCCCAAGTTGAATTTAGAACTGATTTTATAATCGTGCCTGTTTTCTGATTTTCATGATAAGGATTATGAGAAATTGTTTCCCCATTATCGCATATTTAGTGTCTTTTATTCTTTGGCACCAACTGGGTGTCCTAACAATTCAGTCCTTTTTCTGACACTACCCAGAGTCAGCACAAAACCCACAGGTTAAGGGCTCAGTTCCACAAGACTATCTCCACCCTAAGAGGCCACCTGCAGCCCCCATGAGTTGGGCACCCATACTCCTGACCAGCCATCTAGAAGTTGGGGATTCCCACAGGCCTCTTCTCAGATTTGACAATTTGTTAGAATGACTCACAGAACTCAGGAAAACACTTCATTAATGCTTATGTTGTATTACAAAGACTACAACACAGGGGCTAGCCAAATGGAAGAGTTGCATAGGGCAGGGTATAGGGGAGCGGGCACCAAGCAGCCAGCACCTCGTTGTGTTCACCAATGTGGAAACTCCCCAGACCTAATCCTTCAGGAATTTTTATGGCAACTTCATTTCATAGGCATGGTTGATTAAATCGTTGGCTGTTGGTGATCAAAAATGTCCATCCCTTCTGCATTTTGAAAGAAGTCAGGGGTGGGTGGGACTGAAAGTTTCGAACCTCTAATCGCAGAGTTGGCTCCTCTGGTTCCTATAGTATTCTGCTGAGTTGCCTCTATTGATTTTTTTTTTTTTTAATAATCTGAGAAACATGGGATTTTTCAGTAAAATTTTTTTTTTTTTTAACATTTATTTATTTTTGGGACAGAGAGAGACAGAGCATGAACGGGGGAGGGGCAGAGAGAGAAGGAGACACAGAATCGGAAACAGGCTCCAGGCTCTGAGCCATCAGCCCAGAGCCTGACGCGGGGCTCGAACTCCCAGACCGCGAGATCGTGACCTGGCTGAAGTCGGACGCTTAACCGACTGCGCCACCCAGGCGCCCCTCAGTAAAATTTTTAACATTGAGATATAAAATGTCTTTCGTCCTAGAAATGGTGTTAATCATCTTTACTACATGATCATGTCCTTTTTTGATAACTGGCATATTCAGATTGTCTTTACTCTTTCATACCTATTCTTCAAACAAATTTAGTGAAGATTTTGCTTTTACAGTTTACTTTATATATCAAAGACTTAACTGGATTTAGTGTGATCTGCCTTTGCAGGCAGCTTTATGTAGTAGATACTGAATTGCTACTCAATGATTTGCTTAAAAAGGAATCAATAGACACTGTAATAATAGTAGGGACGTTATGGTGTGGTTGTAAAGAACCTGGGCTTGGAAATTAAGCAGATCTGGTCTCAGATTTCAGCTTTTCCTCTACTTGTGTGACTTGAGGCATATAAGTGACTTAACTTCTCTAACCTCAGTGTGTATGTGGCTTAAAATGGTAGATATTATTATTTCATATGATTTCAGGAATCTAAATTTTTTTTAAATTTTTTTATTATTATTTTTTTTTTCAACGTTTATTTATTTTTGGGACAGAGAGAGACAGAGCATGAACGGGGGAGGGGCAGAGAGAGAGGGAGACACAGAATCGGAAACAGGCTCCAGGCTCTGAGCCATCAGCCCAGAGCCCGACGCGGGGCTCGAACTCACGGACCGCGAGATCGTGACCTGACTGAAGTCGGACGCTTAACCGACTGCGCCACCCAGGCGCCCCAGGAATCTAAATTTTTAAGGACTAATGAGAATATATAGTAAAGCACAGTGTCTGCAATATGGAAAATTCTTGAAAGAGCTGTAAATATCACCAATATAATTCAAAAGCATATGTTATTCTGCTAGGAAGACTTTTTTTTATTATTGTTTTCAGTTTTTATTTAAACTCCAGTTAGATAACATACAGTACAATAATATTGGTTTCCGATGTACAATATAGTGATTCAATACTCCCATACAACACCTGGTGCTCATCACGACAAGTGCACTTCTTAATCCCATCACCTATTTAACCCATCCCATCCCCCACATCCCCCCTGCTAACCATTAGTGTGTCCTCTATAATTAAGAGTCTGTTTCTTGGTTTGCCTCTCTCTCTCTCTTTTTTCCTTTGCTCATTTGTTTTGTTTTTTAAATTCCACATATGAATAAAATTGTATGGTATTTTCTTTCCCTGACTGACTTATTTTACTTAGCATGATATTCTCTAGCTCCATCTTTGTCATTGTAGATGGCAAGATTTCATTCTGTTTTGTGGCTGTGTAATATTCCATTGTGTGTATGTATGTATATATGTATATGTGTGTGTGTATCTTTTTTATCCATTCATCAGTTGATGGAGACTTGGCCTGTTTCCATAATTTAGCTATTGTAGATAATGCTGCTATAAAAATTAGGATGCATGTATCCCTTTGAATTAGTATTTTTGTATTCTTTGGGTAAATACCTAGTAATGTAATTGTTGGATTGTAGGATAGTTAAGTTTTTCAGGAACCTTGCTAGGAAGACATACATTCATTCATTTATTTATGTATGTATGTATGAGAGAGTACACACGCAGGGGAGGGGTAGAGAGAGGGGAGAGAGAATCCCAATCAGGCTCCACACTGTCAGTGCAGACCCCACCACGGAGCCCTTTCGCGTGAACCATGAGATCACGACCTGAATCGAAATCAAGAATGGGTCACTTGACCAACTGAGCCACCCAGGTGGCTCCAGTTAATGATCTTTTAAAGAAATTTTACTTTAATGAGAAATTGTTTTTTTATATTTGCCATTGCTGATGTTCTTTGTTCCTCCTGGCTGTTTGGAAGTGAATTATTCCCAGTCATGTGTGCTCTGGGGATTGTTCTGCCTGTTTCTTTATGCAGTCTTGGGTACTTTCTCACATATACATGCAGTACTCCCTCAGAGACTCACAGGAATCCCTCTGCAGTTACCTGGAATTTTTTCTCTGCAGCCCCATCCTCTCTGTATTTTGCCATGCAATTTCTAGCGACTTTGGCCTCCCTCAGCTCTAAATGCTGTTTCCCAAACTCAGCAGGTCTGCTAGGCTCTGTTTGAGTTGCCATGGCCTAAAAACTCTCTGTGCAGCGAGCTGGGGTACTTGTAAGACTTACCATATTTGTCTGCTTCTCTCAGGGGTTACCCTCTCATCCACCTGTTGTCCAATGTCTGAAAAGCATTATTTCGTGTATTTTGTCTGATTTTCTAGTTGTTAAGGGAGTAGGGTGAACCCAACCCCTGTTATCCCATCATGACCAGAAGTGGAATTATCAGATTGAGTGAAGGATTAAGCTAAGTGTTAAAGAAATTTTTATTTCTTTTTTCTTTTTAAAGTTTTTATTTATTTATTTTGAGAGAGAGCACACATGTGCATGCGGGGGAGGGGCAGAGAGAGAGGGGGAGAGAGTCCCAAGCAGGCATCTCACTGACAGCGCAGAGCCCAATTCAGGGTTCGAACTCATGAACCGTGAGATCATGCCCTGAGTCGAAACCAAGAGTCAGGTGCTTAACCTACTGAGACACCCAGGCACTCCTTAAAGAATTTTTTCTAATCATACAGACTGTTGAATACACCTTTTGGTATTCCATATTGGTAAAAATGTTTAGAAAGGGTGCTTCCAGTTTTTGTTCTAAGTTAGATTGTACCTGATTAATTTATTTGCTTAAAAAAAAATAAGTAGTACATTCAAATGGCTACAAAATAAAAGGTGTATGGTCCCTCACCTATCTAGTTCCCAGCCATCACCACCATTGTTCTCCCGTATTCAGACAACCTTTGTCATTGGTTTCTTGTGTATCCTTAGGTGCTTTTCTTCATTTCTGAACACATATATTTTTATTATATATACTCTGTTCTATATTCTTATTCACATACTGTCGTTTTTTGTTTTTTGTTTTCACTTTAGCAATATGTTTTGAGAACTCTTTTTTTTTTTAGTACATAAAAAGTATTTTAAAACTACATAGTATTCCCTTTTATGGATTAAACCACAATTTATTAGTTCCTTAGTGGTGTGCATTGTGCCATTTTTAGTCTTGCTGTTATAAGTAGTCCTAAAATGAATAGCCTTGTATATATTTCATTTTGTACATGTGTGGTTATATCAGAAAATTTCTGAGAAATGGAATTATTGGGTCATAGGATAAATGTATTTTTAATTTTGATGATTATTGCCAAATTGCATTTCATTGCAGTTGTATCATTTTACATTCCCACCTCCACAGATGAGAATGCCTTTTTACCCCATACCCTCATCAACATCAGATTTGTGTCTGTTTGTTAATTTTTAAAATGGCATCTCATAGTAGTTTCGATTTGCATATTTGTTACGAGTGAGACTGAGCATGTTTCCTTTGTTTAAAATACATTTAGGTTTCCTTTCTGTGCAATGTTAGGATTCCTTACCCCTTTTCCTGTTGAACTGTTATTTTTCTTTCTTATTTGTATGAGTTACTTTACATTAGGGAGAGTAGCCCTTTGTCTGTGATAAAGCTTACAAGCATTTTTTCCATCTGTTGGTTGATTTTTGACTGATAGTATTTTTAGCCATAGATATAGTGGGGTTTTTGTGTGCTTTTTAAATTTTATTTTATTTTAATGTGATTTTAGGGCTTCTATAGTTCGAATCATAATTAGGAAGCACCTGATAATCTGAAAGATATGCAAATACTTGATTTGAAAAGATAACTATAATGTGCAACTTTGTTCTGTTAACTACTTAATAGTACTGTTGGGAGGAGAAAGGGTGTTTTCACCCTTACTTTGAACATAAGTCAAACAATTTAAGTACCTCATTGGTTTGATCACCAGCTATGTGATAATAAAAGAGAGGTAGAATCTTTACTTCACCATAGTTAATAGTATATTCTTTTAGGTAGTCTACATGTGTTTGTCTCACTTGAATAATCCAGTCTTCTATTATCTGAAAACTTTACTGCAACTTCTTTATTGAAATATATCTCAGGTACTAAGGTTCAAAACATAAGATGATAGGAAGTTACTCTTGAGTAAGCAGGTAATAAGTTGATTTCAGTATCTTCAGAAGATACTTTCTCTTCCTAATGATCTTTCTTTTTATGTATAAAAGGGAACTGTGGGGATATGAGTAATTTAATTCCTTACAGTTATTGGATTAGCAGTTGAATATCAGGAGGCTTGAATGTGATCAGAGAGCGCCTACTGTATTGTAGCACTGTTATCTTTATTCTTTAAAGGTCCCATTTGAAGAGGGGAAAGAGGTGTGTGGCCACTGATTAGACAGTGTTTTACTTACTTTGCTTATCTCTTTGCTGTTTGCTCTGTCATGATTGCTGTGTTGGATGCGTTCTTGCACTTAGAGCAGTATGACTTGAAAAATTTTTTTGAAAACTGGATTATGGGTCAGTAATTGTTAGTCTCCACATAAATAAATGAGCCTTTGCCTTTTTGAGAAGTAGAATGGATTTGGAAGAGTTGTCTCACATCTTATAAGTCACCTAACGTTTTTGTGCTTCTCCTGATTGTTATTTTGCTTATTGACTAGTTTTGTAAATTCATGCAGTCTTTGAGAAAGTTGTTCAAGATAGTGCCGCCATTTCAGTATTTATAATTAAGTATATGCATCAAAGTATGATATATTTTGGCTAAAAAAATATTAGTAGAGCAACTTTTATTTGAATGGGAATATCTTTTAGATCGTGTAGTTTTATCTGCTTGTACTTCCTCGTCATAAAATAGATTGAGCTTACTTTAAGTGGTCCAAATATTTAAACAGAATTTAAATTCAAGTTTAACTTTGATTAAGCATAATTTAAATAACCAAGTTACATAGTTAAAGTGATTCCATGCATGGATCTTCTATGTAATGAAACTTACTATGTTTAATTTTCCCAGCAGAAATTCAGGAAGCAAAAGCTCCCAGTCCTTCCATAAACCGGCAAACCAGCATTGAAACGGATAGAGTGTCTAAAGAGTTCATAGAATTTCTCAAGACCTTCCACAAGACAGGCCAAGAAATCTATAAGCAGACCAAGCTGTTTTTGGAAGCAATGCATTACAAAAGGGTAGGTTGAGAGTAACCACTTAGAAACATAGAGTTTTGGTTTTAGGAAAGGTCTTAGAGATAATCTAGTATAACTTTGTCATTTTACACCTCGGAAAATCAGGATCCAGAGATGTTAAGTTACTTACCTAAGAGATGTCACTGAACCAAGTTAAAACCCAACTCCCAGGCTAGTACTTTTCCACTGCAACTCAGTGGTATTTGGGTCATCTTTGCATGGAAAGTCTGACATTGAAGCCACTTATATTGTGTACTTTAGTAATAAGCCTTCCTAAATTGTCACCTTGTATGTAGTTTAAACCGCTAAGGGAACATAGTAGACCTTGAACTCTAAGTAGCAGCAGTTAGGCCAATAGCGTTCATTTTAGGGTTTTCTGTTTTTGTTTTGTATTTTGTTATAAAATACCGCTCCTTGATCAGGTGGGAGAAGGGAAAGCCAGAATTTAGATGTTGAAAGGGACCTTAGCAACTATCCAGTTTCAGTCCCTTTTGTTTTATAGATGGGGAAGGTGGGAGCCTGAGAGGATGAGTGACTTGTCAAGGTTACACAGTTAGATTTTGCCAGTGTCAGAACTAGAACTTGTGCCTTCCACAGGTGTCTCTTTAACCTGCAATTTCTAAACTGTAATCTCAATTGCAGTAATTTTTTTTTTTTTTACGTTTATTTATTTTTGAGACAGAGAGAGACAGAGTATGAACGGGGGAGGGTCAGAGAGAGAGGGAGAGACAGAATCGAAAGCAGGCTCCAGGCTCTGAGCCATCAGCCCAGAGCCCGACGCGGGGCTTGGACTCACGGACCGTGAGATCGTGACCTGAGCTGAAGTCGGACGCTTAACCGACTGAGCCACCCAGGCGCCCCTCAATTGCAGTAATTTATAAGACTACTTGTAAAGGGACTCATTTCTGTAAACAACGATCAATTATTTGTAACATTCTTCACCCATTAAACTCAGAATTAGCTCTCAAAGTCCCTTCTGGAAAGTGAGGAAGTCTTAGGAAAAGAGAGTAAGAAAAGCAGCAAGGTGATTAACTGCTTAGCTGTATTTCAGCTGTGGTCACTATCACTAGGCTAATAAGCAAACAGCTTCTGCCAAAATACTTTTTAAATATTGAATTCAGTTAATAAGGAAGAAAAGAAGCTTTCTCTCTTGTTTTTTGGTGTGCAGTTATACTGAGAATAAGCAGTCCTGTTTTCTCCTCAAAGTATTTGTAAGCAGGGGTACCTGGGTGGCTCAGTTGGTTAAGCATCCGACTTCAGCTCAGGTCATGATCTCATGGTACATGAGTTCGAGCCCCGCGTTGGGCTCTGTGCTGTCAGTTCAGAGCCTGGAGCCTGTCTTCGGATTCTGTGTCTCCCTCTCTCTCTGCCCCTCCCCCACTCACTCTCTGTCTCTATCAAAAAATGAATAAACAGTAAAAAAAAAAAAAATTTAAAGCATTTGTAAGCAGATAGTAACATTTAAAGAAAGCATATATCATTGATGGGTTTTTTTGTTTTGTTTTGTTTTTGTAACATTTATTTATTTTTGAGAGAGTGTGAGTTGGGGAAGGTCAGAGAGAGAGGGAGACAAAATCTGAAGCAGGCTCCAGGCTCTGAGCTGTCAGCATAGGACTGTATGCAGGGCTCAAATCATGACATCGTGACCTGAGCCGAAGTTGAAGCTCAACCGACTGAGCCACCCAGGTGCCCATAATCATTGATGTTTTAAGTTAGAAGCAGTGATAGACTTCCTTAGTATGGAATCTTCAGAGGTCATGTGGTATACAACTTTCATTTTTTTTAAATATATAATTTATTGTCAAATTAGTTTCCATACAACACCCAGTGCTCATCCCAATAGGTGCCCTCCTCAATGCCCATCACCCACTTTCCCCTCTCCCCCACCCCCATCAACCCTCAGTTTGTTCTCAGTATTTAAGACAACTTTCATTTTTTTAGCCATAAATAAAAACTAAGCCTTTGTAGTTATTTATTCTTTTTTTCAAAATTTTTTCTTATGTTTATTTATTTTTAAGAGAAGGAGATGATGTGAGTTGGGGAGGGGCAGAGAGAGAGAGAGAGAGAGAGAGAGACAGAATCTGAAGCAGGCTCCAGCCTCCGAGCTGTCAGCACAGAGCCCAGGGTGGCGCTTGAACTTGGGAATGGCAAGATCATGACCTAGGCCGAAGTTGGACACTTAACTGACTGAGCCACACAGGCACCCCTGTAGTTATTTTTTCTTTAGTCCATACAGTCCATAAAATGCTATATTTTAGAAAAATAATAAGCTCATTTGATCAGCTCATCAGAACTGATTTGTTCATTTTTCTTTTGCTCAGAACTGTAACATGCCTTTGTTCTGTAATAATTTAGTTGACTTTTAAACCAATATACTAAAGTAAAACAGTAATTAACTGGGGCAGAATACCATCATGCCTAACTGTTTTCAAGGCATCACAAACCCATATCTGAGAACTGAATGTGGCCTCAGATTCCTTCCATTTGAAGAGCCATTGTGCAACAGTTTTCTATTTCTACACTAGCACTAAGTGTTCTGTGGCTAAGTGTCCAAGTCTTAGGCAAGTATGTGCCACAATACCTGGCACATACCTGAAATTGAACAGATATTTGTTAAACTGAAATGTCCAGCGCTTCTCCAGGAAGCCCTTTTGCCTTTGGCTCCAAGTTAAATGTCCTTTTAAATAAATAAAACAGTTTTTATACCAGAATGAACCAATCTTACCTAATAAGCTTCAAATCACTTAATCATTTAAATTTCTTGAGAGAATCTGATTGAGTGCAGTTGGGGATAGTTGCTGAGGTAATGAAGTGTGTGAAAGGTGTCCTCTGTACTCAGGTAACCAAAACTCAAAATCTTAACTTAGGCTTAGACTTAAGGCTCAAAAAACTTAATTTAATGTTAGTCTCACCAAGTAGACTTTCTAAGTCATCTTATTCTAGTGACCTATACAGTATGAAAATTCATTTCCTATATGTTTGAACCCACCCTGTTGACGTTGCCATTAACTGGTGATTCTTTCTTCTGTGCCCCACAGTAGCAGTCTTCCCCAAATCTCTGAGGTCCAGAACAATGGACCGCTCTTGCCCACATCTTTTTCTACTGCATTCCTGTTTTCTCCGATCTGAGTGTATGTCAGTGGTGAGCAGCCTTTTCCATATCTGGCTCAAGTCTAGAAAATTAAATATTTACAGAATTGCATTAAAAAGGTTGGGTTTATTTTCAGCCATTTTATCTTTATCACAAAACACCTCATCTGCACTCAGAATTTTTTTTTCTTTTTTCAATTTCCTCATCCCAAAAGGATGTCTCTTTGGGATGAAATTTCATTCAGTCCTTACATAATTCATACACACTGCAGTAATACAATGTAATGCTTTACTGTTCAACAAATATTGTTGGTTGCTCAGACTCTTCTGAAGGTGGTTTATTTTGTCATTTTTTCTGTTTGGTTAATCTTATTAGCTACTTAAAATATATCTTATATTCCTTTTCATATTATTTAGAATAAGAGGTATTTTTATTGCAAACAAAATAGGCAGCTACATCATTAAGCCAAAATCCATTTATATTTATGTTGTCATCAGCCACTTTTCTCTTCTTAGAAGTCATCATAGCAAGAATTTAAATTTTACTAAGAAAATGACTGATGGGGGACTGGCATATACAGAAGAAGCTAAGAAGAATTTATAAGGTTTAGTGTTTTAAACTTCTTATCATTACAAAAATAACTAGAATTTAAGAAACTCACTGTAAGAGCCAAGCTTCAGATAGGTCTAAGAGTGGCCATGGATTCTGGATGTATAGGGTCACCAATGAAATGAAGGATGTATGGGTTTCTTTTTGTCATTTGGACAAAGCCTTTTTATGTGGCCAGGGTAATTTTAAAGTATTATATAGAGCCAACTTTCAATATTAACCTTTTCCATCATAACTAGAAAACCCTATTTTCTAACTTAGTAAGATCCCTTCCTTGGTGAAGTTTTTTTTCCCATAAGTTTATTTATATGAAAACATTTTCAAAACACAAAACAGACTGCAGTTAAATCAAGAAGTTTCTTTTGCTGCCCAAAATGTTTAAATCCTGCCATTGTTAATTATTAATAAATCACTCAGAAGCACTCTCCCCTATTCTGAAAGTGGAGCCTGCTCTATTTTTAAAAGTGGAGCTTATTATACCCTCTCCTTCCTTAAAATACATACCTTTTAATTTATTGGATATTGAATTAAAGCTTTTTGATAAGTGAATTTTGTGGATTTCTCGATGCATTATTTTTTTGAGAGGGAGAGAGAAAATCCCAAGCAGGCTCCATACCCAGCATGGACCCCCATGCAGAGCTTGATCTCATGACCACAAGACCACAACCTGAACCGAAATCAAGACTCAGCACTTAACTGACTGAGCCACCCAGGTGCCCCTCAATGCAATTTTAAAAACAAGATTCCTTTATTAGCAGTCATTCAGATATTCTTTTTCCTTACTAAAGAAGCAGTCAAGCACAAACGTAAGACCTTTTGTTACTTTCATCATTCTTTTCCCAAGCATTCATTCTATAAAATTCTGATATTGGTTATATTATATAAACTTAAATTTTTTCCCATGTCAACTCTCTTGAAAAACTATTTTTCTAAACCTGAATGAGGAGAAAAAAATTACAGTTTACAACATAGCTATATCTTCATTTATCTTCTCTTTCCAAGAATAAATAGAAAGCTAGGTGTCCTCCTATACCTTAAAATGACCTCACTATTCTAGGGGTGCCTGGGTGGCTCAGTTGGTTAAGCATCCAACTCTAGATTTTGGCTCAGGTCATGATCTTGCAGTTTGTGAATTCAAGCCCCATGTCAGGCTCTGTGCTGGCGGCATAGTGCCTGCTTGGGATTTTCCCTCTCCCTCTCTCTCTTTGCCCCTACCCCACTCACATTCTCTTTCTCTCTCTCTCTCTCTCTCTCCCTCCTTCCCTCCCACCCTCCCTCCCTCCCTCCCTCCCTCCCTCTCCCCCTGCCTCTCTCTCTCAAAATAAATAAATAAACATTATAAACAAATGAATAAACTTTATAAATAAACTTTTTTTAACATTTATTTATTTTGAGAGAGAGAGAGAGGCAGGGGGAGAGGGAGTGGGCTCCATGCTGTGAGCACAGAACCCAATGTGGGGCTCGATCCTATGAACCATGAGATTATGACCTGAGCCAAAGTCGGACACTTAACTGACTGAGCCACCCAGGTGCCCCTAAATAAATAAACTTTTAAAAATAATTTCACTATTCTAAACCATATGTGTGTGCAAGGAGTAGTTTGACCTGCTGTGTATTTACTGTCAGGAGAGCAGAGGTTTGTATCCAAGGCAAAGAAATTTTAATTAACAAAATAGGCTTTAATCATGATAAGAAAATTGGGGAGCTGGGCTAGGGGAGAAACCCAGGACTCAATTTTAAAGTTAGATGAGAAGTGAGGTGACAAGACAGTGGGAAAGCATCTGAGCTGATAGAATCTGTAAGTTGTAAGAACTGAAAATAGATAAAAGGTTGAATTGATAATTATGTTGAAAGTGATGAGTGAATAAAATAAGAATGTATCATAGAAGAATACAGCGATATGTACGAGAAAACTTAAGACCTTATCAAGGGGAACCGTGATGGCTCAGTGGGTGAGGCTGGCTCCCAGCTTTGGCATCGTTTCTCAGGCCCTCTCCTGTTGTGCACAGCTGCAAAACAAAAGAACAGTGCCCAGAATAGAAGAGGACACAGGTCAAAATGGAACAGAAGAGAGGTATTTCCTCTACAGAGAGGATAGTCATGGAAGAGAGAGTGATTAGAAGAGCAACTAAAAGAGTGTACGGAAGAATAAAAGCAAGATTTGGCAGATAACAGAGAACTTTTTGCCAAGGAGCCAAAAGTGGTGGAGGAGGCATAATTATATGGTATTTAGGAATTCTGCGAGGACTTGCTAGAGGTTGTAGGCATTTTAGAGAAAGCAACACAATGTGTGTTCCAAGAGAAAAAAAATTAAAGATGATAATCCTATAAAACCTATAGAAGAGCCCCATAATGACAGAAATCCACATCCAGAAGGTGTTCAAAAATCACAGCTTACGCAAATTAAACCAGTTGTGGTTCAAACTGAGCCAAGTTTGACCCTACAGATGTGAGGCTTTGTTCTGCATTCTTGTTGAGGGGAAAGAGCTGGGCACAGCAGTGCTAGTTAACAAGGTGAGGTACAAGCTGATGGCCCACACCAGGACCTACCTTGGTGGGCATGGTGAAAGAAGCTTAGCTGCCTCTAACTAGCTGCTATAACTCTTGAAAGGCTGATTCGTCTTTTCTCACCCATGAGTACTTTTGACCTTTCCCCAAACTTTGTTGGAAAAACCCAAGTGGCTAAGCACACAATTAAATTAATGAACTCTAATTCAGGAGTCTGTTCACTGATTTTTAGGATTCCATGTTGTGTAGTTTCACATACTTAGAGAAGAAGCCACTTGGACACTGCTAGTCCTCTAGAGTATCATGAATGATGCTATGTTTGCTCAAATTCTGGTGACATCACAGTATCTTAAATGAATACAGTGTCTTCTAGAATCCTGCGGGGTTACTTGGCCGTGCCTCGCTGCACTGTGGTTCTTTCGCATCTCACTGTGTAAATGAAAGGCAAGAGTATAAACATTTTTCTTGCTAAAAAAATTTAACACTAGGGGCGCCTGGGTGGCTTGGTCGGTTAAGCGTCTGACTTCGGCTCAGGTCACGATCTCACGGTCCATGAGTTTGAGCCCCACATCGGGCTCTGTGCAGACAGCTCAGAGCCTGGAGCCTGTTTCAGATTCTGTGTCTCCCTCTCTCTCTGCCCCTCCCCTGTTCATGCTCTGTCTCTCTCTGTCTCAAAAATAAATAAAACGTTAAAAAAAAAATTTAACGCTGACCTTTGTGAAGAACATATGTGAGCTCATTTGTAATTACTAACTAACCAGGTGCTAAAAATGATCAACTACTGGCTTTACCTTAGAGATGTGAAATGAACATAATGTACCTTAACAATTCTCACCATCTTTATTTTGGCAGTAATTGAATTTGACAAAAACCAATTACTTTTGCTCTGTTTTGTTCATCTAAATGTAGAAATGTTTAAATCTATGTTCAACTAGCTACTAGTGACCTCAGGGTATATTCCCTAGTAAGATGGACTATCTCAAACTATGAGAACCACATGCTTGGTTTATTTAAGAGGAATGAAGCACCAATGTGTTTATTTTCCTTAAAAAAATTATTGAAGGCAACAGAAACTGGCAGTACAAAAAATATGGACACGAAGCTAAAACCTAAATAAATTCAACAGTTAACTGCAGTACAAAAGAAACTTAACCCAGAAAACAGATTTTGGAATTCTAAATTCTAATGATGAGATGTGCCAGGTGAACTACATAGAAAACATAATTAAGGAAATAGGCAAAGATTTTCAAAACAGAGTGGAAAGAAAAAAAAAAAAAGATTTCAACCAGACAATTAAGAAGGTATACAGGATACCTCTCAGTATTAATAGTCAAAAGAATACACCCACTTGTCAAACTTTCAAACAAAACAGGAAAATTTTTTAGGAAAAAAATAAAATGACTTTACACACAGACATTATAGAAAAGATGATCCCAGTCAATAGTTTGAAAATACTTTAGGAAAAGTAGACTTTGGTAGACTGTAATTTTTCTTAGAAAACTGAAAAAACATTTTGGAATTTTGTAGAACCTAAAAATTTACCAACACAAACCTGCTTAGCTCCTTTGAGAAGAACTGTGAAGGATCTGAGATTTTCCCTACTCTCAAGTTAACAAATTAGCCTGCCATCATTCCATGGATACTGGCAGAAGCCATGAGTCCCCTGGGTCAGAAAAGAAGGCCAATTTATTACTCACAGCAGTAGCCATATCTAGAGTATATTAGCCTTTGCACCAATTCCCTGAGTGTCAGTTCCCACAGGGTAATGCAAAGACCAGGTAATGCCTGTGCTTGCAGTGAGTAATGTTAGATAAGAGGATGTTTTAAACTTGTCTGACCTTTGCCTCAGATGGAAATGTTATCTTTATTAGATTGGACAATAATCAGTATACCCTTTTACTTGAGGGAGGTGCTATCTCTGTCTTCCAAGGCTATTTGCTATTTAGCTATCCTTGAAAAGATAGTGCAGAACAAAGGCAATCAGTGACTCTCCTCACAAGATCCATAGAAATAGAAGAAATCTATGTAGAATTGTCTCCAAGTGTTTTTACAGTACTACAAAGAGAGGGGCAATGATAAATGGTCACATTTATTTCTTCTTTCATTCAACTAATTGAGCAATAGCCCTACACCTGGCTCTGTTGTAGGAACTGAGGATATGGTGGTCAACAGTCCCCTCACGGAGCTCACATTTTAGTGGCGAAAATAATCAACAGATTTGTAATATAACATAGTGGTAAGTCCTACAAAGAATCTGAAACAAGATAAGAGGACAGAGTAGCAGGGGAGTTATTGTAAATTGTAAAATAAACAGCCTAATGTAGTGTAACTCTGTGTGATATAAATAGAAATATAAAAAGAAATTTTCTGAATAGTAACATAGAATGGCAGTGATTGTTGGAGCCGGGGGAGGAATAGGTGACTCATTGCCACTAGCAAAACAGGCCATTTAGGCCTTTAAAAGGAGGTCACAGTGTTTTTACTTAGAAGTGAGTACCACTGGGGCACCTGGGTGGCTCAGTCAGTTCAGCGTCTGGCTCTTGATTTCGGTTTAGGTCATGATCTCACAGTTCATGAGATCGAGCCCTGCGTCGGGCTCTGTGTTGACAATAAGGAACCTGCTTGGGATTCTCTCTCCCTCTCTCTGCCCCTCCCCTGCTTACTAGCGCACGCTTTCTCTGGCTCCCTCAAAATAAATATTTTTTTAAAAAGTGAGTACTAGTAATCATAAGAATCAATGTACTGTGGTTTGTTCTAAGTATTGAGATATGGTGCAAATGAAAGGTAACCATGTCTGAGGCACCTAGGAGATAAAAAAGAATCATCTATTGCATAAAGTGCATAAACTGAAAGAATAACAAGTAAAATTATAGCATGCTAAAGGAAAATTAAAATATTACTGTTAAGATGTTAAGTGAAGCCCCCATATTATAAAAATAAAATTAGATTAATAGTCTTCATAATAAAAAGTTTCATCTCACAAACTCCATAATGATAGTCCTTTTGTTAATTTAAACATAGTCTGCTTATTGAAAGGATTTGAAAAGATTTACAAAATGATTTAAACTAAGAATAGGAGAAGAAGGGACTAATTTGATGGTATTTAGAATTTACAAACATGTTCTTATGGACACATTCTTCATGTAGCTGCTGCTTATAATTACCCACATGAAAGTCCAGGCATAGTATTAAAACTAGTTTTCTGAAGAAATATTACCAGTGGACTTAAAATTGCTCAGTCCATGGATCTGTTTGTCTGGTTATCTACTTTAGTGCAGGGATGAAGCTTAGAGAATTTACAATATAAATTTCATTGATCAATTCATAGACAAGGGCTAGATAGGAAGCAAAAAACTGAAGTCTCGTTGGGAAGCAGCAGTATGGAAAGCAAAGCCACGTATTGGACAAACTGAGCATGCTCTGATAGAGTCCCATCCTCCAGCAGCAGGAGGAGGTGGGTAGAATCAGGACTTTTCTCACAGAGTAGATGTGATCTGCTCAAGTTCAGACCCCAGAGCATGGAGACATCCTGTCTCGTTGAGCTTTACTAGAAACGTCGTTCCTATATCACATAGATATTAGTATGAAATAAGAATACTTACTGCTACAGTATACCCATACCTATTTAGGGAGAATTGTTGAAGGTAGATGCAATAAAAAGGAGAAGTGAGGGATTTATCATGTGGCCCATGGCACTTTTTGTCCTTCTGGTTTTTAATTCTCATAGAATATTATAATTACTTATTTGTGTTCAATCTTCCCATTCAAATTGAATGCCTTCTGGGCATTTTATTAATTTTGTTTTTAATACCTTGTCTGGTACAGTGGCTAGCAATTCTGATCATGCAGCAAGTGCTTTTTGAGTGAATAGAAATAAAATTTCCATGAAATTTAGGAAAAATGATCTTCTCAGGAAAATCTAAGTGTACTAATAGAGGTGTCAATTTATTGGCATAACAAGATAAATTCATAAAGTTCAGTTACAGTATGACACACTGGTGATAAAAAGCTAAAGAGCCTAGCACAGTATTAAAAAATAGTAATTTGGGGGGCGCCTGAGTGGCTCAGTCAGTTGAGCGTCCGATTTCAGCTCAGATCATGATCTCACAGTTCTTGGGTTCAAGCCCTGCGTCGGGCTCTGTGCTGACAGCTTAGAGCCTGGAGCCTGCTTCAAATTCTGTGTTTCCCTCTCTCTCTGCCCTTCCCCTGCTCACGCTGTGTCTCTCTCTCAAAAATAAACCTTTAAAAAATAGTAATTTTTAAATGTAATAGCGATAAATAGCATTAAATATTAGTAAAAGTCTAATAAGGCAAGTTAGTTCATACAAAGATTTAAGAGACTAAGGATTAGGGGTGCCTGGGTGGCTCAGTCGGTTAAGCGTCCGGCTTCGGCTCAGGTCATGATCTCACAGTCCGTGAGTTCGAGCCCCGCGTCGGGCTCTGTGCTGACCGCGCAGAGCCTGGAGCCTGCTTCGGATTCTGTGTCTCCCTCTCTCTCTGCCCCTCCCCTGCTCATGCTCTGCCTCTCTCTGTCTCAAAAATAAATAAAAACATTAAAAAAAAAATTTTTTTTTTTTTAAATAAAAGACTAAGGATTGTTGGGGCGCCTGGATGGCTCAGTCAGTTAAGTGTCCAACTCTAGATTTCAGCTCAGGTCATGATCTCATGGTCGTAAGGTCAAGTCCCATGTCAGGCTCTGCACCGATAATGCTAAGCCTGCTTGAGATTCTCTCTCCCTCCCTCTTTCCCTCTCTGTCTCTCTCTCTCTCTCTCTCAAAGTAAACAAACATTTAAAAAATAAAAGACTAAAGATAGTACCTTGGATCTAGGTAAGAAAAATTTAAATTACAATGTTATATTTATTCTAGAAAAAAAAGCAAATATATAATCTTTTTGTGTGGTGGGTTTGGGAACAAGAATTTGGTAGGAGAGGTTTCTAAATCTAGCAGACTTCAAAATATATCCTAAAATGAAAGACATCACAACTAGGTGAGATTTTAATTAAAAAATTAAAATATAGGACAGTGAAATAAACCAGAGATTCCAGAAATAAATTCGGTTTCTCAGGAGCAACTGGGGGAACAGAGGGAGCAGTATTGCTTTTTACTTACTACCTGCTGACAAAGGGAAGTTTGTATATAGATTACTTATGGTCCATATTTCATACTTGCACCTTGCATTTCGGCCAAATAAGAGTTAAACATGAAAAAACTTAGAAGTAAATTAGTGAAGTTGATTAGTATATTTATTTGTGCTGGAGAGATACTTATTTTTGTGGAGAAATTTAAAACAGTTTTCAAGCTGCAATTGAACTCTTAAATATTGTTCTTAAGGATCAGGTAAAAGGTTTAGTGGTATTAACTTTTTAAAAGCTGTGTATAAAAAAAAAAATTAAAAAAAAAAAAAATAAAAGCTGTGTAACGTAAAATAAAAGGTAGAATGGAAGGCAGCACTGGAAAATTGTGGTAAATACAAATGAAAGCAACATTTCAAAACATCTAAAGTTTACTTAGTACCAAGTTCTTGCTTAGACAAAGGATCAATTTTAATTCAACCGAAGGACTTTTCTGTAAATACCTAGTTAAGAAAGCAGCAGGTGCACTGTGAGTGCTGTGAGGCCCACAAGGCTGTTTGGACTAAGGGAATGAAAGACTGCTCTTAGAAGTAAGGTATGAACAGAGCCTTCCTCGGACAGCTGTTGGAAGACTGGAGAGGAATCAAAGTAATGCAGACAGAGAGTAACTTTATAGTGTTGGAGAGGTGGAATAGCCAAAAGCAGACCTCAGAACAATTGGGTAACCTGGCAGGGTAAGCGGGAAGGAGGAAGGGGTGGTGATTCTGAGTGCAGGCTTCAGCATTCATCTGATGGACAACCATTGGAAGTATGATGCTCCGATGATTAATCTCATTCTGTGCTCAGATCTGAATCTCAGATGATCAGTTGGACTGTGGGGTGCAGGATAGATTGAAAAGTGAGAAACGTCAAAGTTGGGGAGAGCAGCTATACTCGAGGGGAGGGTTGCTGAGGCCCAAACCAGGAAAGGATACTTGGGAGGGACATTTTAAAAGGCAGAACGACACGATCTGGACCCTAACGCGTCTTGCGGGACTTAAGCCAGAGTGACCGGGTCTGCATGCTTTCACCAAGGCCTCATGGGCCCTTGCCTGCATGCTGTCATTGGCCTGCATAGAGGCAGGCTGTGAAAAACGGTCCTGTGGAATTTGTCCTGGGCCATGGTCATGCCCTTCTACAGTGAGTCTTTAGGAGAACCCTTGAGAGAAATTTCTGGGTTTGGTGTCAGAATTTCACCTGAAGGGTTCATTTGCATTTATATTTTGAACACCCAATTATGTGACTATTTTTGTCTTGGTGATGATTGCTAGAAAGTTTAGTTAGAGACTAAACTGGACTGACTGGACTAATTTCTCTATCTTTAAGGACTACATTTTTCTGTTGTTCCTGCCTCTGTATTCTGTTTCTCTCCATGTTTTGTGTTTCTTCCTATCATCTTCTAGTTGTTTTTAAGTGTTTATTTATTTATTTTGACAGAGAGAGAGAAAGAGAGAAAGAGTGCAAGAGGGGTAAGGGCAGAGAGAGAGGGAGACACAGAATCCTAAGCAGGCTCCAGGCTCTGAGCTATAAGTAGAGCCGACACAGGACTCGAACCCATGAGATCATGACCTGAGTCAAAGTTGGACCCTTAACCGACTGAGCCACCCAAGCGTCCCTATCATCTTCTAGTTAACTGTGCTAAACTGTGTTTATATTGTTTAATGTTTATTTCTTTTTGAGAGAGAGAGACACACACACAGGGTTCGAGCAGGGGAGGGGCAGAGAGAGGGAGACACAGAACCCGAAGCAGGCTCCAGGCTCTGAGCTGTCAGTACAGAGCCCGATGCAGGGCTTGAACTCATGAACTCATGAGCCACCTGGGCTCCCTGAACTGTGCTTATATTTTATGTAGACTTTATTCTTGAAAAGAAAGTAGGGAATAAGTATACATATTATACCACATAATGAGTAAACCCAAATAAAAATTACGAAGACCATTATTGTAGGGGCCCTGGAGAAATAAATACACATACATGGCTAATGACTCTGCATTGGGAGGTTCTGAGGATTGCAATCTAGCAGTAGATACTTAGAGATACAAAGTTGTTCATATTTATTGAACTGTTAATGTCACTCTTGAAAATGTATCACAAAGAAATAACCCAAGAGAAACAGTCCACACAATTGTACATAATAGTGAAAAAAAAGAGAGGAACCCAAATGCACAGTGGTAGAGACTGGTTAAATACATCATTTAATATAATGGGATGTGAGAAAGCCACCAAAAATGATTAAGTAGATCAGATAAATAGAAATGCACATAAGTGTGTAAATTATCAAAATATGCATTATATCCATGTAGGAATACATATATACATCAGAAGAAATAAGAGGTCATGGGGTGTTGTAAATAACATTACAGGACAGACTTTTCTTTTCTACAGGGTTATATAATTGGTAGGTACTTTTGAGATTAGCACCAATTAAGGAGTGGATTTTGGAAACTTTATAAAATTTAGAGCTTTGTGCGTGATCTTTCTTCAGGTACCAAGCAACCTCTTTGTCCCTTTTTTTCAGGATTTAAGCATTGAGGAACAGTCAGAGTTTACTCAGGATTTTTACCAGAATGTGACGGAAAGAATGCAGACTCGTGGAAAAGGTAATACTTTGGTAGCCAGCCATTATGGGATTGCTGGTCAGTTGTACAGAGTCTGACCTTTGAGTCTTTTAGAACTTTCTCTGTTTCTCTGATGGCCTGGCTGGTTTGCCAACTCTGTCCTATAAATGACTCCACTGACATCCTGGTAGCTGGTCTTATCCTTAGAGTGTCTTTCAATACCACCATGTGTACCATTCCAAAGTAATCACAGCAGTTGGGTAATTTATTGAACAATGTTTAATAATTCCATTAGGGGTAGGGGCAGAGTCGATTAAAACCCACTTAGGAGGCTTCTAAATGAAACCCCCATCTTGGAATCACCATTATGGTGAGTCATTTTTCATGATTATGTATTCCTCAGATGGGTGGGGGTGGAATAAAAATTGAGAATCAGGGACTTAGAGCTGTAGGGTTTTCGAGATTTTCTTGAATTTGACTTCCATTGATGTTGGGTTTTAGGATATACTTAGCATACATGTATAAATGAGAAATAAGCCCCACCTGTACACCTCCAAATCTCCAAGGTTTTATAGTAAACCTCAGAAAAAATGGAAGAGTGGGTTGCTGTCATTCTGTTTTTGGAATTACAAGTGCTTTTCTAATGTAGCAATAGGGTGTGAGCCATGCTGAGGTCTTCCCACTTGGCAAAGCATGCAACCTATTAGGTCCCACCAAGCAGCTTAGGTTAGAACTGGCAGTTCTGTGAGAGGCAGTCCCAAAAATTGAGGTTAAGGTTTTAAAGGGTATTTTTTATTTTTTTATTTAAAAAGATTTTTTTTAAATATTTATTTATTCTTGAGAGAGAGACAGAGCATGAGTGGGGGAGGGGCAAAGAGACAGACACACAGAATCCGAAGCAGGCTCCAGGCTCTGTGCCGTCAGCACAGCGCCTGACGCGGGGCTCGAACTCACAAACTGTGAGATCATGACCTGAGCCAAAGTCAGACACTTAACCGACTGAGCCACCCAGGCGCCCCTAAAGGATATTTTTTAATGTAACATCTTGTACTTTTGTTTCTGGGTATATTTAATGTATTAACTAGTAAATTAGTTTTCTGCTATGTTGGAAAAACTATGAAAACATATTCTTAATTTAAACTGTCCATCCCTCTCTTGAGCTTTTATGTCCATTTGGATATTTCAGTGCCTCCGGAAAAAGTTGAGAAGATAATGGATCAGATCGAAAAGTACATCATGACTCGTCTCTATAAGTATGTGTTCTGTCCAGAAACTACCGATGATGAGAAGAAAGATCTCGCGATTCAAAAGAGGATCCGGTAGTTGGTTGTTTTGCTTTGTCTTGTGTTTACTACCTACCATGGGAAGAACACGTTGTGGGAGAACAGAGCACTTGCATTTCAAACCTTGAGAGCAAATAACAGCAAAGGGACCTGCCGTCCTTAGCACTGAGCTTCTTTGTGGTGTCAGAAAGACCAGGAATATGGTAAATTGCTAGGAGGAAAGGCCTGAAATCACCTTCTTGCTTATCCTTCTGACTCCAGCAGCTTTAGATGAGAAGCAGATCCAGTGTTTGAGATTGTTTCAAAATCTCCAAAACTTCCAAGGAACAGGTGGAAATTTCATTACTTCTCATTGCTTTGTCCCGTCTTGTGAGGCAGGAAGTTAAGCTGGACATACCCATATTAAGGTGTCATTATTCCCCCCCCCCCCCCGCCCCACCAGTGGTGCTCCTTATTTAGCTGTTCCTCCAATCACATCCTCCCCCAGCACTGGGTTGATAACACTTCCCAAAGTGCTTAATCTTCCATGGGCAGTAGAGTGGGCTCTATTCCCCCAGGGCTCTATTCTGGTGGCAGTGAAACACTTAGGAAATAGGCCATCTAAATGTGGGAATAGGTCTGAGGTTGGTTGTGCACAGGTGTTTCTGGAGGAGGGGGCCTAGGAATCCAAACGGTGTTCCCAGACAGTGGGGCTGGTAATTGGTAGATCTGTTCTTGGTAGTGTCACCCCAGAAGTGAGGACTTGGTATTGGGAAGGTGACAGATGGAGCCAGAAGGAGCTAGATGGGCTTTGGACTGACATGCAGGGTGAGAGCATTTGTCAGACAACCGGTGAGGGTCAGCAGCAGAGTCTCTGCTGGGAAGCTAGGGTGTGGCCAGGAAATTCAGTGATTCAGACTAGGGCGACACACACTTGTTGACCTCTTACTCAGTCTCATAAGTTGAAGGCAGAGCCTAAGTGGACATTAAGGGTGATGGACAGTGAAGAGAGGAAGCAGCAGATTCTTCTCAGATCTTTATCCTCAAATATCTCTTCAGCCTCAGTATAATCTCATTTCACCCAGTAAAGTTGTCTTCTGCTTTCCTTGTGATAAGTGCCGAAGAGAAGCCTCATTTAAGGGTTCTAGTTACTTCAGCTCAACTCCTAATATGTTCAGCAGCGATATGCTTGGGCCTACAATGGCCTCATTAGTCAGTGGTGTCCCATATTTCCCCTTAACTGAAGGACATGACAAGACAAATGGCTGCAGTGTATTCTTGGGATTTTTACTGTCTTTCCCTCTTTGTAGAGCCCTGCACTGGGTTACACCTCAGATGCTTTGCGTCCCTGTTAATGAAGAAATTTCCGAAGTATCTGATATGGTGGTGAAAGCAATCACAGGTCAGTGAAACTGAGAGCTTTCTTATCTGGGTGTTTCTCCTTGAAGTTAACATAAATCCATACTTAAGTCAGTGAGCAGCCAGATAGTAAGGTATATTGCCAAAGGTATATTGGAATGTGGGAAAAGCGTTTTGCAAGAGTGCTAGTTTTATAAATTTGAAGCATTCACATTAGCAGGTAAACTACATTTCCCCTTTATTTTCTGTGACCAGGGTCTCTTATTTCTTGGGCATTGAACTAAACCAAGGTCAAATGCAGCTAAGGCTAATTTCGTAAAACTCAGTGGCATTTGTATATTCAAAATAATTTTAGAGGGAGGAAGGGAGTTGGTGGTACAAGGTACTCCCCGAGCTGAAGTTACATATTAAAATGATGTCTCTCTAATTGGCTAATTAGAGATGTGCTTTGGATTATTTTTCTGGTTTGTCTAAGAAGTAAATGAAATGCCCTGAATTGATGTGGTTCCAGCATCCTGGACAGGTCCAGGCACCTAATAAGGTTTCTGTTTCTTAGTCATAGGAATAGCCCAGCAGAAATAGCCCATGAAAATTTAAAAAAAGCAAAGAACCAAAACAAATTGCTCCTACTAGAGAAGACATCCAACCTAGGCCAGCTTCTCCTCAATTAAGAAGAGTTGGAAAGACTTGCCCATTTAGAGATTGTTAGTGAAATTCTGCTGGGAAAGAAAGTTAGTTGCTCAGCTGCTATTAGCAGTGTTGGAGGCAAACCGTTAGGTAGGCTCCTTTGGTTGTAAGAATTAGAGACTCACTCCTGTTACAGGAAGAAATAGGGGGTTACTTAAGAGATTATCAAGGTAGGAAAGGAAGCCACACTTTCACGGAAACTTAGCTCCACAGCCCCTCTGGGGACTGGGATATCTGCTGTTAACGTGATTCTTGCACTCTTTCAGGTTCTGCTTCTCTTTGTATATCTCTGCATTTTAACTCCTGTTGTTAAATGAATTGTTTTCTGTAATTCCCCTTGCAGAGTCTAACTGGCCTAGCTAAATTCTGTCATCTTTGTTGTTCAAAGCTTTTCTGCAAGGCTGTGTTATAGGCTTCATGAATTGACTCCTTTGGGTCAAGGCCCACCCCCACTCCTACCTTTTGCTCAGGGAACATCATAAGAGATTGAAGGTGAGAAGCCTGGATATGGACATTGTACTTGTGTTTTTTCCCAAAGACTCTTACCAAGTTCAAGACCAATTGGTTTATGTTTAAAGTACTTCAAAGGAGTTTATGTTTGGGACTCTTTTCTGAAATGCCGTAGGATAGACCTTATAAAACCAGAAACTACAGGAGCCAGACCATTGTTTGCTTAAGAATAGAACTAAGAGGATTTTAATACATCAACAGTTTGTTAATAGAATTTGAGAGATGAAACTTTTTTCTCTCAAGTCATCTGAGTTGGAGTTTGAAGAGATATTTTAGTAGTAGAAATTTGGCCACAAGATTTTATTTTATTTTTTAATGTTTACTCTGAGAGAGAGAGAAGAAGGAGGAGGAGGAGCAGTGAGAGAGAGAGAATCCCAAGTGGGCACCACACTGTCAGCACAGAGCCTGATGTGGGTTGGAACCCACAAACCAAAAGATCATGACCTGACCCAAAACCAAGAGTCAGACACTCAGCCAACTGAGCCACCCAGGCGCCCCTGGCCATAAAATTTTAAAAGCCTTCTTACTCTTCCTCATCTTAACCCCCATATCTTGCCAATCCGAGTACAGATACGTTCTGCCTCTATGAGGGCCAAAGGTTCTAATGATCACTGTGTTCCTAATCTGAAGTTGTTAGCCTAAGTACAGGAGTCCCAGAGAGGACAGTCTGTAACAGGGGTCTTAAATATGGAGACATCAGTTAAATGTCTCTACATTGTCCCAGGTGCTACCAATCAGCACTGTCAGTCTTGTTGATAAATATACCGAATAAGGCATTTTCCGTTTCAGTTGACATCTGTCATCTAGAAGTGGAAGCCACGGATGCTATTAAACATCATGCAAGACAGGACAGTCCCCTACAAAAAAAAAAAAAAAAATTATCCAGTCTAAAATCTCATTAGTGCCAAGGTTGAGGAATCATGACTTGGAGCTACAGCCTACTTTGTTTACAAAACTTCTTGAACGATAAATCTAAGACTTCTGCTAAGATGGAGGACCCACCCTCAGCCTGTCTTTCCTACTGACTACAAGTAAAAGCCCTGGATGGCAGACACAAAGCAGTTATCTGAGGATTCTGAAAAGTAAATAAGAGCAGACAGATTAGGGCAGGAAATCATTGCTCGAAGAATTAATACAGTGGTGAGTTTCCTGTTGTTATTTCCTCCCGGATCTCCTCCTTTAGGCTTTAGAGCAATGCAAATCATGGAACTAGCTACACATGGGGGGGGGGGGGGTCCAAAAGAGTTCCCCCCAGAAAACTTCCTTCAGACTAAAGGATACTAGAGGAGGGGTTGCTGCAGGACAAAGAGTGTGACGGAAATCTATACCCCCTTCCCTCTTTACTTTTTTTTCTTTTCCCTTCCCTTCTCTTTTTATACTCTTGGCCCTCCCTCTTGGCAGTGGCAGCTACATGCATCCAGATAAAAAGTAATTCACTTTTTTTTTTTTTTTTTTAAGTTTTAAGTAATCTCTGCATCCCACATGGGGCTCAAATTCATGTCGCCAAGATCAGGAGTCCCATGCTCCTCCAACTGAGCCAGCCAGATGCCCCATTTGGCTCAGTCAGTAGAGCATCTAACTTCGGCTCAGGTCATGATCTCACGGTTTGTGGGTTCGAGCCCCACGTCGGACTCTGTGCTGACAGCTCCGAGCCTGGAGCCTGCTTCCGATTCTGTGTCTCCCTCTCTCTCTGCCCCTCCCCTGCTCACGCTCTGTCTCTGTCTCTCTCTCTCTCAAAAATAAATAAACATTAAAAAAAAAAACAAAAAAACTTAAAGAATAGAAGCACCTGGGTGGCTCGGTCAGCTAAGTGTCTGACTTCGCCTCAGTCATGATCTCACAGTTCACCGGTTCTAGCCCTGTGTCAGGCTCTGTGCTGACAGCTCTGAGGCTGGAACCTACCTCGGTTTCTGTGTCTCCTTCTCTCTGCCCCTCCCCTGTTTGCATGCTCATGTGCACACGCATTCTCTCTCTCTCTCTCTCTCTCTCTCTCTCTCTCTCCCAGAAATAAATAAACTTTAAAACTTTTTTTAAACAAAACTTAAAGAATAAATAATGAGAGAGTGGTTTAAAATGAGGAAAGGTTTAAAATAAAAAATAAAAGCCAACAATAAAGGTAGAAAGCTAAACAGGATAAAAACAGTAGTAAAAACAGTTTTTAAAAAGTCTTAAAAATTTTTTTTTCTTAATGTTTTTTCTTGAGAGAGAGGAGGGGGGAGGAGCAGAGAGAGAGAGGGGGAAACACAGAATCTGAAGCAGGCTCCAGCCTCTGAGCTGTCAGCACAAAGCCTGATGCAGGGCTCAAACCCACAAATCATGGAGCCAAAGTCAGACGCTTAACTAACTGAGCCACCCAGGCACCCCCCTGCCCCAGATCTTTTTTACATACATTCTACTCAAATAGAAAAAGAAAATAGTTTGAGACATAGTAACAATAATTACAACCCATCATTAAAAGAGTAAAGGAACTAAACCATAAAATAAGCAAAAGCATACAATAGACATGTATGTACAGGGACTAGAAGCATTAGGAAGTTAAAATACAGCCTCTGCACTGTCGGGTGTTTCTGTCCCATACGTTAGTCTTCCATGGCTGGTGGTCCGTGAGGATTCCTCCCAGTAACCGACCTCCGGGATGAGAGCTGGGAGCAGAAAGAACTGTGACATGCGCCATCACCCCACCTAAATCAGAAACTTTTGTTCCTGCTGTTGACCAGAAATTGCTTTCAAATTAACCTGCCTCAGCTCTCTTCTTTCACGTTGCTCCAGATGGCAGGCGGAAACGCCTATCCAGAGGCGCACTCCCTCCTTCCTCTTCTGTTGTTCTAGTGGTGCTGAACTCCTCCCCACCTCCCGGTCTTTGTGGCACAGGGTGTCCATTTGCAAGAGCCTACCACTTAGTGGTAGTTTGGGGCAGTGAAGTAATTTTTCTCTGAGGGAAATGAATGAGAGTAAATGTATACCCTTGCTTTATCCCCTGTGCTAACTAGTAGGTTATAAATGTCATAAAAGTGCTGTAGGTGTTTGTAGCTGGTGGAGATTTATATGCCGTGGGGACTGGCCGCTATGGACTATACGTGTGATAGATTTTAGCAGCTGTATTTTTATATCCAATACAATGGTGCTTTGTATAGTACCCACCTTTCTAAAAAGCAGTAGGCTTCCTAAACTGACTTTTACAGTGTATTAGAGGAACAGAAGCAGGAAAAACGCTCTTAATTTTCCAAGGAGCTCATAAGCAGTTCACCATTGTGGTTAAAGGCATGCGTTAGAGAATCAGACTTGAATCTGCCCTCTGTCACTGGCTGTCTGTATAATTTTGGGCAAATTATGGAACTTCTCTGAACCTCAGTTCCCTTCCTACAAGTAGTATCCGTTGTACAGTCTGAGGATGGAAAAGAAATAGGCTTGTGGAGCACAGAAATAATGCATCTAATGCCTGGTCTGTGGTTCTGTGCCTGGTTACACATTCTGTAATGATGAGCTAGTGTTTACAGTTTCTGTGGTCAGAGTTTTTTATATACTAAGTTACCTGGTGGAGAAAGGGTTAACCTCTGTAATTTGATAGATTAAAAAATGATTATTCTACTACTTCTTTTATGTAATCATTTTCTCATTGGAAGCAGTGTCTTTTCTGCTTTATAGATATCATTGAAATGGATTCTAAGCGTGTACCTCGAGATAAGTTGGCCTGCATCACCAAGTGTAGCAAGCACATCTTCAACGCCATTAAGATCACCAAGAACGAGCCAGCGTCAGCCGATGACTTTTTACCCACTCTCATCTACATTGTTTTGAAGGGCAACCCCCCACGCCTTCAGTCCAATATCCAGTATATCACCCGCTTCTGCAACCCAAGCCGATTGATGACTGGAGAGGATGGCTACTATTTCACCAATCTGGTAAGGATTTGATTTCCTGGAGTTACAGAGAGGAACCATTTTAGGGATGTGACACATCACTCACAGGCCTGTGACAGTTTACTGCCCGTGAGTTGAGGAATCAGTAAAGCTAAAGATGCTTGCTTGCTGTCACATAGCACACGTGACTGGGCCGGGCAAACACCCCACCTCTCAGTACTTGACCAGAGATTGTGATCCTCTTACAGGAAACACGATAGTCACGTGGAGGAGTGTCTGTTGCTGTTGGCCATCACTTGCCCAGGTCCTGGTTAAAAGGGCCATTCACTTAGTTGAGTTGTTTCAGCCATGAATAAATCAGATCATGGACTTTGATTTCTTTATTGAAAGACTTAAGAATTATTTTTTGCTTTATTTCTATAAATGATCTCTTAGAACTGAATCCTGAGATTTTAGGCAAGGGTCAGTTTAGAGGACGTGAAATGATTTTCAGCTGTTGTTAACCATGCTACTTGATTCTAGGCAAGATGGCATTAAAATATGTGTATCTAAGTTGTAAGGCTGAATACTTTTACTGACCACTTAACTTTTGTTTGTTTGCTTTAGACTAGATTTACTAATGGATTTGAGCCTCAGAATACCTTATGTGCCTTCTTTCCTGGGTAGGAAGTTGTACAGGGTAATAGGGAGAGGAAACCAGGTTACATAAGGCAGCATTTCTAGTAAATTGTCTAAAAAGACATTTGAAACTAAAAAGACAAGCTTGAATCTCCCAAGCTTCCAGAAATTTGTTGTGATTTATTTTTAAATGCTAAATATGTATTCACTTTTGTGCCTGATTCTGTATTTTGTTTTCCTTTAAGTGGGTTCCCAAAAGTGTATAAATTTCCAGTGCTTCAAAACCTAGACCTGCTCCGGTTAACCTCACCCTCAGCCATGGCATTCAGCTGCTCATTACTGTTGTTGCAGCATCTGGGGATGTGGTTTTCAGGGAGTTGGGAATGCTCTTTTTCTTTTTTCAAGCTCTTATGAAATTCCAGTTAGTTAACATACACCGTAATATTAGTTTTAGATGTAGAATTCAGTGATTCATCACATACAACACCCAGTGCTCATCCGAGCGCACTCCTTAATACCCATCACCCATTTAGCCCATCCTGGGAATGCCCTTTTTCAAAATGATGCTTGTTCCATTATTTGCAGTATTTTTCATCCTCCCAGACACATGGTGGTTTAAACTAAACTCCCCCAAAAGTTTAGCTGAAGTAAGCATTTCTTAACATAAGTGAAAACATGCACTTGACTGCCAGGAAGAGCCTTTTGGATTTAGTTCTTTATCTAGAGAACATGAGAGAGTGTGGAAAATCCCTGAGAATTATGAAGATGGAGACGTGGCTGGTAGTAGAGAAATGAGCAGGGTTGGGAGGTGTTTGAGGGTCGTCCTGGTGGTCAACAGTGGAGGCTGCTGGCTCACCTTTTCCCTGCAGCTTCCCAGCACCTTGACCTACAGCCCTGTTAGCACCTTATGTCTCCGTCCTCTTGCTGATTCAGAGTCCGGCTTCTGATCCCTCTGCTCCAGTGAAACTGCTCCAGCAGAAGTCAAATCCCATGAAAACTGTCAGCCTTCATCTTACTTCTTTAACATTCTTGGTAACTCCTTTGTTCTAGAACTTCCTGCCTTTGGATTTCAGAGTTCCACTCCTTACTTGTCTCTTTGTGAGCTTTGTGTCTTCTCAAGTTGGGTTTTTCCGTGGGGTGCTGTCCTCTATGCATCTCTCTCCCTAGGCTGTCTGCTCTGTTCACAGCTCTGCTGTCATCTGCACAGTGATGACACACACACGTCACCTGTTTGCCCTCCTACTGAGCTCCACTTCTGGCTATTTATTGGGCCTCAGATTTAATTTTTTCAAAACTAAACCTGCTTCCCCACCAAATGGTTTTCTCCTCTCTTATATACACTGTTTCCACTTGGGGCAATAGCATCCATCCATGCCAGGAATGTTAGAATCCTCTTAGATTCCTCCTCTCTCCAGGGACTGTAGCACATCCACGGACACCGTGGGCACCTGTGTGGCAGGGTCAGATGGGCCCATTCTTGTCAGATGAGTCCGTTGTAGTAGATTTGCTAAATATTCCTCAAAAAGGTGATTCCTTTTTTTATGTGTAATAATGTTGGATCCTGGGAATGAGTTCTCAGAAGAAATTCTGAGAGCTGCCTGTTTCCCTCTGTTTATATTGCATGTCTTTCTTGTGAAAATAGTTTTTTAAGAAAATGTGAAAATTCATTTTCTTTGTAAAAAAATTAAATCAATATGAGAAAGTATAGCCAACAGATGTCTGTTTCACTGAGCATTTGCCCAAGGATTTCTGTACTAATAATTGCTCCCGTTTGTTCATTTCTTACTGCCGACCTGTGAGCTAAGCACGTTACATGTGCTGGATTGCTTCATTCTCACAATAAATCTGGGTGGTATTTCCCGTTTTACAGATACAGGAACCCCAGAGACAGTAGGTAACTTTCCCCAGGCTCACAAAAACTCCTGGCTAACATATGACGGAGGTGACAACTCAGGTTGCTTGATTTCAAAACCTGTTCTTTCAGCCACTTGATGTTAAAGGACCACAGGTCCTTAGAGGACCAGAGGTCTGTGTGCCACTCCAGTACCTGCTGATGTGCCCAGTAGCTGGCCAGGCCCTGAGTGAGCATTATGGGGCTGGCAAGACCTCAAAGGGGAATGGCTTTATGGGATATGTTCCCCAGTCACTTGGCCCTAGAGCTCCCAGTCCCAACAGTGGTTCCTCTTCCCTGCAACATGGCAGGGAAGCAGAGAGTCTCTGAGTTTGAGGAATCATTCCGTTTTTGTCCACGGGAAACTCTGTAGCCAGTGTGGAACAAACACTGAAGGTGCCTCCCCCGACGTTTCACTCTGTATAAGACCCCTAGACCTTTGAACAACCCAAGGAGAGGACTGAATTTCTCACAGACTCCATGGGAGTTTGCAATGCAACTTTTTTTTTTTTTCCTAAGGAAGAAATGTATTATTTCAGGTGGGAGTATAAGGAAACATGATTGGGACGCCTGGGTGGCTCAGGTAAGCATCCAGCTCTCGATTTTGGCTCAGGTCATGATCTCATGGTTGTGAGGTCAAGCCCCACATCGGGCTCTGTGCTGGGCATGGAGCCTGCTTAAGATTCTCTCTCTTTCTGCCTCTCCCCTGCTCGGGTGTGCTCACACTCTCTCTCCCTCAAAATAAATGAGTCAATAAAAGGAAGGAAGGAAGGAAGGAAGGAAGGAAGGAAGGAAGGAAGGAAGGGAGGAAGGAAGGGAGGAAGGAAGGGAGGAAAAGAAAGAAAGAAAGAAAGAGAAAGAAAGAAACAGATTTGCTGTGAGTTGTTAATTTTGTTTTGTTTGGTTATTTATTTTTGAATGAGTGCATGCAGGGAAGGGGCAGAGAGAGAGGTACAGAGGATCTGAAGCAGGCTCTGCACTGACAGCAGGGAGCCCAATGTAGGGCTGAGCTCATGACCTGAGCTAAAGTTGAGGCTCAAGTGACTGAGCCACCCAAGTGCCTCTGAGTTGGTAATTTTTGAAGCTGAAGTCCATGGTGGGTCATTACCTGTTTTTTCCTACCTTTTTTTTTTTTTTTTTAACGTTTATTTATTTTTGAGACAGAGAGAGACAGAGCATGAACAGGGGAGGGGCAGAGAGAGAGGGAGACACAGACTCTGAAACAGGCTCCAGGCTCTGAGCGGTCAGCACAGAGCCCGACGCGGGGCTCGAACTCACGGGCCGTGAGATCATGACCTGAGCCAAAGTCGGACGCTTAACCGACCAGGCCACCCAGGCGCCCCATCCTACTTTTGATTGTTTTAAATTCACCATAATAAAAGGATTTAAAAAGATGTATTTGAATATTTGTACCTTTCCCCTTATGGCTATAGTAAATAACCTTCTGGTTTTTTCTAGTGCTGTGCTGTGGCTTTCATTGAGAAGTTAGATGCTCAGTCTTTGAATTTAAGTCAGGAAGATTTTGATCGATACATGTCCGGCCAGACTTCTCCCAGGAAGCAAGAATCTGAGAATTGGTCTCCTGATGCTTGCTTGGGGGTTAAGCAAATGTATAAGAACTTGGATCTTCTGTCTCAGTTGAATGAACGACAAGAAAGGATCATGAGTGAAGCCAAGAAACTTGAAAAAGACCTCATAGAGTGGACAGATGGAATTGCAAAAGAGGTTCAAGACATTGTTGAGAAATATCCACTCGAAATTAAGCCCCCGAATCAATCTTTAGCAGCTATTGACTCTGAAAATGTTGAAAATGATAAACTTCCTCCACCATTGCAACCTCAAGTTTATGCAGGATGATAAATATTTACATGGGTAGTATTTATTTGAGCCTAAATTGTAGCTAGCCCTTACTACAGTCCATGATTGGGATCTAGACTATAACTTAATGCTTATAAATGCCAGAGCGTTTTTAAAGGTACAGTTTGTGGGGATTGTTCTGTTTGTTTTGTTTTGTTTTTCCTGGCAGGGGAAGCTTAGTAAATAATAAAATACTATTTATTTGAGTTACTGAAATAGATTCATTTAAGTCTTATGTGAAAGTTTTGTCTAAATCTATTTTTTGTCCATGATTTTCCTACGTGCTTCCTCTGTGGCATTCACTGTGGTTTGGATTTGGGTAAATAATTGCCTTTAAAGGATAAAACAAATGAATGCTACAAAATGTATGGTACCACTCTTCTACAGTTTGAAATAATTTTATAATTGTAAAGATAGAAGATATATTGATAAGTAAATATGTAAAATTGTAAATATGTAAAAAAAAAAAGGAATGGTGTCTGCTGTGCATGGCGTTTCATGCGTTAATTTTTTTAGTTTAAAATGAAGTATATTGAATGTTTGCCTTTAACACCATTTTATTTGGTTTGCCCCACTTAAATGAATCTAGAAACGTTAGACATACTGCCCTTAAAATATTGACTCCACCTTTAACAATATGTTAGCCTAACTTTGAGGTTCTGTATAATCAGTCAGGGACTGTGACACCATTGAGGTTCAGAATAATTTTTAGGTCGTATAAAGTTACTGTTCAAGATAGTCATTTGAAGACTTTGAACCATGCCTCTTGCACCGTCGTCCTCCACTCATTCAGGAGGTATTTATAGAGGTCTTCGTGAAGGAGCTGGTCCTGGGTCTAGATCAGAAGACAGGAGTGAACGGGCCTCCACTGGCGAGAGCCGATGGGGAACTCCTCAGAGCTGTAGCACCCTTCTTTCTGCCTCCGTCTGCAGCAGACCTTTGACTCTATGGGCAACCCAGACGCATGTCATATAAACCTCTTTCAGGGTTTCTCCACCTCAGTGCTACTGACATTTGGGGCCTGAGGACTTTTTGTTATGAGGGCTTCCCTGTGCATTACAGGACGTTTAGCAGTATTCCTGGCCTCGATACCCACTAGACACTAGTGGCAACCCTCACAGTCGTGAAAAATCTCCTCCAGACATCGCCAAATGTTTCCAGGGTGGAGTGGGCGCAAATTCGCCCTCAGTTGAGAACCACTAATCTATTGTGTAGACAAGGAAGCTGTCCTCCTTGTGGTTAATATGATGTAACCAAAGAATATCGTGTTAAATGCACAGTGCGGTCAACTGATACGGAGGCTTTACAGCCACTGGCAGCGTGGAACCGTTTTAATCCTAACGGAACCCTTCATAACCTAAATACGCCACGTATGATCCTCCTTCCAGTCAGTGATTTCTATAGATTATCAGCGTAGCTGTGAAATTGTGCATAATTCCAGGGCATCGTTCTGAAACAAGGTCACATGACACAAGCAGTATCTCAGTATCTTCCTAACAGTGTACCACACAGATTTGTAGTGCAGTAATTTTGGAATAAAACTAGGGTGAGTATAAAACTTTGTATCCTTTACTTAAATTTCCCCGTAAGAGCCATGAGGTTGACATACCTGTTGTCACGAAGCGCTAAAGGCGTGAAGCAGTTAACCGAGTCAGCCGATCACTGAGCTCATGTGGAGTGCGAGGAGTTACTATCCGATGCCAGTGAGAATCTGCACTTAGAAACCCGAGCCCAAGTGATTTTTGTAGAAAGCTTTCCCCCTTTTCCGTTGTTCTTTTCTATGTACTTTCTAGGTGCTAATCCAGGTATACACACTCTGAATTCTCCTGGGAATATATACAGTTCTTTTAGTCTTGTACATTATGTTTGTTAAATAAAATGTGCATATCAGCCTCCCACAAAAACTGTCTTCTTTTGATTTCTTGCATATCTTTAAGGGAAGCTGTTGAATTGATTTCTTTGTACGTGTCTCATATTAGTTGAATTCTGTAGATAGGAAATCTTGCCTTAGGTAGAGGCTTATATTTCTCTTAAGTTGGCATCAACACTGTGGCCACATTTTCTGTCTTCTCAACAAGAGAGTATCGCTATTTTATGTACTATAAACGTGATTGGAATAAACCTTTGGAACGGAAACCCATATTAACAGGGTCTCATGATCCATCCCTCTTTCAGCTAGATTGAGTTTTAGTTCTTTATTTTAGGAAAAGCTACATTACTAATATCCTCATGTTGCAAAGGTTTCCGTTTTAAGCCACAACCGTCAGTATCACACTTAAAAATGAAGCATTGGAGACATTCCAGTTAAAATCAAGAACAAGAGAAAGATGTTTGCTGTCACTGCCATTAGCGCTTTTCTGAAAGTTTTACCCCAGGTACTCAGTCTTCAAACAGAAATGAAGGGGGCTTAACCTAACCTATGTAGAAAATGTTCTAGCCTCGTGGTTGAGGCTTGCGGTTGGCTTTGAAATTTTGGCTAACACGTAGATATTAGTTCTTTGGCCTTGGGCAAGTCTCTGCTCTTTCACATACCCAATCTGTGAATCGGGTGTGACGATCACACCAGCTTCAAGGGCTTCTGGGGATTAGATGACATACAACAGTACCTAGCAGTGCTAAGTGCTCAAGTGATAGCTATGTATAGGTGCTTTTTTCTACTTAGAAAGCCCAAGAGAACTGATATGGAAACATTACATTTCACTAAAATGGTGAGATATGACATGAGAAGTAGCCATCAAAAGCAACAGTACAAAATGATACTTCTATATCTCATAACTGTCCAGTTAGCAAATACGATGGGAAAATTGTGTTCACTATAGAAACCTATAAATCAAACAGCAAGAGCTTTTAGGATTTATATGGGAAAAAATACAAAATTGAGAAACAGAAGACATACTCGGACCTGTGCTCAGAAGTTCCCTGCGCTTGGGCTTTAATGTTCTGTCTCTGCCATCTTGGATATTCTTAATAATGCTGTCTTTGGATTCATGTTTTTGAGTGAAGTCTGAGGGGACAATGGAGCATGCACAGTGCGGCTTAGAGCCTCGGTTCATGCATAGTCCTGCCTCCCACCACCCTCCTGGATGAGATCTTGGTCTTACCGCTGCCACTCTGTGACCACTGTAGCCCCTCAGGAACGGTCACAGCTGGGTATGCATGCATGGGGCATTGGACCAGGACATGATGGCGCATTTGATGGTTTGCTGGCTGACAGCCGCATCTTGGCCAGTTGGGGAGTGGGAACAAGCGTCACTCACCCTTTATCCAGCATGTTCCGTGGAGAAAAGGCTGGATCTACAGCTAGGTAAGTTAAAAAATTAGTGAAAAGTATCTTTTTGGTCTGAAAGCAAGAAAGTACTTTAAGACTAATGGGTATATCTCAATAGGACATTGGAGTCAGATGGAAGGTGTCCCATTGGACAGTTTGGGGGCACTCTGAATAAAATGAAGAGGAATTGTGAAAAACATTGAATAAATATGTCATTTAAAAAAAAAAAAAAAAGCACATGCCCGGATAGCTCAGTCTGTTCAGCGTCCAACTCTTGGTTTTGGTTTAGGTCATGATCTCGTGGTTTATGAGTTCAAGCCCCACATCAGGCTACACGCTGATGGTGTGGCGCTTGCTTGGGATTCTTTCTCCTCTCTCTACCCCTCACCCCAGCTTGCACTCTCTTTCTCTCTCTCTCTCAAGATAAACCCACACATATTGGAGGTTACCATTATACCAACCGATTTTGAGGAAGAACTATAGTGACACCCAGTTGGTGGAAAGCCTTCACAGTAAAATGATAGCTAGTAAAAGTAGGGGGGGGGAATATAATTAAAAAAAATTTTTTTAATGTTTATTTTTGAGAGAGAGAGTGCGAGCAGGGGAGGGGTAGAGAGAGAGGGAGACATAGAATCTGAAACAGGCTCCAGGCTCTGAGCTGTCAACATAGAGCCCGACACAGGGCTCGAACCCACGAACTGCGAGATCATGACCTGAACCGAAGTCAGACGCTGAACCGACTGAGCCACCCAGGTGCCCTGGAAAATACAACTTTAAAAATCTCACTCATATGTGGAATTTAAGAAACAAAACAGATGAACATATGGAAAGGGGCCGAGAGGAGAAGAAAGGGAAACAAACCACCAGAGACTCTTAATGATAGAGATCAAGCTGAGGATTGACAGAGGGAAGCAGGTGGGAGATGGGTTAAATGGGTGATGGGCATTAAGGAGGGCACTTATTGTGATGAGCACTGGGTGTTGTATGTAAGTGATGAATCACTGAAGTCTACTTCTGAAACCAATATTGCACTGTATATTAACTAAAATTTAAATTTAAAAAAATAATTTTAGTCCAGGACCAAATGGCTTCACTGGTGAGTTCTACCATTTAAAGAACTGACATCAATCTTTCTGAAGCTCTTCTAAAAAATTGAAGAAGAGGGAATACTTCTTATGAGTCCAGCATTGCCTGAGGACAGTCTGAGAAAAGAAAACTGTAGACCAATTTCCCTGGTGAACATAAATGCAAAAACTCTCAACAAAATATTAGCCATCAAAAGTAACTAAGTAGCCGTCTATAACACATTAAAGGGGTTATACACCATGACCAAGTGGGATTGATTCCTGGAATGCAAAAATGTTTCAACTACAAAAACCAGGGGCGCCTGGGTGGTGCAGTCGGTTAAGCGTCCGACTTCAGCCAGGTCACGATCTCGCGGTCCGTGAGTTCGAGCCCCGCGTCGGGCTCTGGGCTGGTGGCTCGGAGCCTGGAGCCTGTTTCCGATTCTGTGTCTCCCTCTCTCTCTGCCCCTCCCCCATTCATGCTCTGTCTCTCTCTGTCCCAAAAATAAATAAAAACGTTGAAAAAAAAATACACTTCTTGAAAAAGTAGGAATAGAAGAAAACAAGAACATAAAGGCGTATAAGAAAACCCACAGCTAACATCATAATGGTTAAAGACTGAATGCTCTTCCTCTAAGACCAGGAGCAAGACAAGGATGCCCACCTTCACCACTTCTATTCAAGATATTATCTAACAAGAAATTTTAAGACACCATCATAAAAATGCATCAGTGAGCTAAAATGAACATGCTTAAAACAAATGAAGATGTAGAAAGTCCCAGCAAAGCAAAGGTATAAGGAAGAACCAAACAGAAATGTTAGAACTGAAAACTACAATAACCGGGGTGGGGGGGGGGGGGAAGCAGGGGCACCTAGGTGGCTCGGTTGAGCATCTCCTAATTTCGGCTCAGGTCCTGATCCATGGGAGGGGATCAAGCCCCATGCTGGGCTCCACACTGAGCATGGAGCCTGCTTGAGATTCTTTCTCTCTCTCCCTCTGCCCCTCTCCCCGACTTGCTTCTCTCTCTCTCTCTCTCTCTCTCAAAAACATTTTTTTTTAAACTGATAAATTGGACTGAGTCAAAATTTAAAACTTTTGTTCTATGAAAGATCCTGTTAATAAAAGGACAAGCTAGAGACTGAAAAAAAATTGCAAATTACATGTCCAACCAACAATTGATATCCATGATATATAAAGAATAGTCTGAACTCAACAGTTAAAAAAATTTTTTAATGTTTATTTTTGAGACAATGTGAGAGACCGAGTGTAAGCAGCAGAGGGGCAGAGGGAGACACAGAATCCGAAGGAGGCTCCAGGCTCTGAGCTGTCATCCCAGAGCCCGACGTGGGGCTCGAACTCACAAACCATGAGATCATGACCTGAGCCACCCAGGCACCCCAACAGTTAAAAAATTTTTTTTCAGTTAAAATTTTTTTAATGTTTGTTTTTGATAGAGACAAAGCATGAGTGGGGGGCAGGGCAGAGAGAGAGGGAGACAGAATCTGTGCTGTCAGCACAAGAGTCCAATGTGGGGCTCAAACCCATGAACCATGAGATCATGACCTGAGCCAGAGTCAGACTCCTAACCTACTGAGCCACCCAAGTGCCCCTGAACTCAACAGTTAAAAAAGAATTCAGTTAGACAATGGACACAAGACTTGAACAGAAACTTAACCATAGAAGATACATGCCACGC
Organism: Herpailurus yagouaroundi; assembly: GCF_014898765.1. Classification (NCBI taxonomy): domain Eukaryota; kingdom Metazoa; phylum Chordata; class Mammalia; order Carnivora; family Felidae; genus Herpailurus; species Herpailurus yagouaroundi. The sequence goes on along the minus strand of NW_024412447.1, from coordinate 15,407,099 downwards.
CATTCAGTGGGAGAAAGGACAATATTTTCTTTTTTTTTCTTTTTATTTTTTTTGCAATATTAATAAGCTTTTTTTTAATTTATATATGAAATTTATTGTCAAATTGGTTTCCATACAACACCCAGTGCTCATCCCAAAAGGTGCCCTCCTCAATACCCATCACCCACCCTCTCCTCCCTCCCACCCCCCATCAACCCTTAGTTTGTTCTCAGTTCTCAACAGTCTCTTATGCTTTGGCTCTCTCCCACTCTAACCTCTTTTTTTTTTTTTCCCTTCCCCTCCCCCATGGGTTCCTGTTAAGTTTCTCAGGATCCACATAAGAGTGAAACCATATGGTATCTGTCTTTCTCTGTATGGCTTATTTCACTTAGCATCACACTCTCCAGTTCCATCCACGTTGCTACAAAAGGCCATATTTCATTTTTTCTCATTGCCACGTAGTATTCCATTGTGTATATAAACCACAATTTGTTTATCCATTCATCAGTGGATGGACATTTAGGCTCTTTCCATAATTTGGCTATTGTTGAGAGTGCTGCTATGAACATTGGGGTACAAGTGCCCCTATGCATCAGTACTCCTGTGTCCCTTCGATAAATTCCTAGCAGTGCTATTGCTGGGTCATAGGGTAGGTCTATTTTTAATTTTCTGAGGAACCTCCACACTGCTTTCCAGAGCGGCTGCACCAATTTGCATTCCCACCAACAGTGCAAGAGGATTCCCGTTTCTCCACATCCTCTCCAGCATCTATAGTCTCCTGATTTGTTCATTTTGGCCACTCTGACTGGCGTGAGGTGATACCTGAGTGTGGTTTTGATTTGTATTTCCCTGATAAGGAGCGACGCTGAACATCTTTTCATGTGCCTGTTGGCCATCCGGATGTCTTCTTTAGAGAAGTGTCTATTCATGTTTTCTGCCCATTTCTTCACTGGGTTATTTGCTTTTCGGGTGTGGAGTTTGGTGAGCTCTTTATAGATTTTGGATACTAGCCCTTTGTCCGATATGTCATTTGCAAATATCTTTTCCCATTCCGTTGGTTGCCTTTTAGTTTTGTTGGTTGTTTCCTTTGCTGTGCAGAAGCTTTTTATCTTCATAAGGTCCCAGTAATTCACTTTTGCTTTTAATTCCCTTGCCTTTGGGGATGTGTCAAGTAAGAGATTGCTACGGCTGAGGTCAGAGAGGTCTTTTCCTGCTTTCTCCTCTAAGGTTTTGATGGTTTCCTGTCTCACATTCAGGGAAAGGACAATATTTTCAATAAATGGTGTTAGGAAAATTAGATAACCTTGTGCGAAAGAATGAAGTTGGACCTTACACCATAAACAATTAATTCAAAGGATCAAAGACTTAAACATAAGAGCTAAAGCTATAAAACTTATAAGAAAATGGAGGGGAAATCCCCACGACATTAGGTTTGGCAATGATTTCTTGGATATGACACCAAAAGCACAGTCAACAAAAGAAACAATGGATCAATGGGACTTCATCAAAATTTAAACCTTTTGTGCTTCAAAGGACAGTATAATAAGAGAGTGAAAAGACAACCCACAGAAAGGGAGGGGAAAAATTTAAGATGTACATATTTAATGTGCAACTTGATGAGTTTAAGTATACATCTGTGAAACCATCACCAACATCCAGACCATAGACATATCCATCACCTCTCAAAGTTTCCTCCTATCTTCTTTATTATTATTAATTTTCATGGTGGGGAGTAATGGTGTTAAGAACACTTAAGATCTACCCTTCTAGAAAAATTTAAATATATAATATAGTACTGTTAGCTATAGGCATTGTGCTGTATAGTAGACCTCCAGAAATTATTTATCTTGTATAATTGAAATTGTGTATACTTTGAGCGTCATTGCCCATTCCTTCTTCCCCCCAAGCGCCTAGAAATCACTATTTTACAAGAGAATATATTTGCAAATCATATACCTGATAAGGGTTACATATCCAGAATATATAAAGTACTCCTTCAATTCAACAATTAAAAAAAAAAAAAAAAAAAGACCCAAGCAGGGGATCCTGGGTGGCTCAGTTGATTAAGCGTCCGAATTTGGCTTAGGTCATGATATCATGGTTCATGGGTTTGAGTCCCACATCAAGCTCTGTGCTGAGAGCTTGCTGAGAGCTCGGAGACTGGAGCCTGCTTCGGATTCTGTGTTTCCCTCTCTGCCCTTCCTCCGCTGGTGCTCTGTCTCTTTCTGTCTCCCTCTCTCAAAAATAAACATTAAAAAAAAAAAAGCAACCCAATTCAAAAATGGGCTTAGACATCTCCAAAGAAAATACACAACTGCCTATAAGCACATGAAAAGATGCTCAAAACCAATAGTCATTAGAAAAAAAGCAAATCAAAATCACAGGGAGGTACCAATTCACAGCAGTCAGGATGGTTTTTGTCAGAAAAGCAGAAGATAACAAGTGACGATGAGGGTGTGATGAAATTGGAACCCTGGTGCATTGCTGTTGGGAATATAAAATGGTGCCATCATCGTGGAGAACATTTTGGTGGTTCCTCAAGGAGTGAAACCTAGGATTACTATACGATCCAGCAATTCCATTTCTAGATATAGTACCCAAAAGAACTAAAAGTAGGGATTCAAACAGATACTTGCTATATTATTAGGGCTGACACAACTAGTACCAAAAGCTGGGTAGCTTAAACAGAAGGTTATTTTCTTACAATTCTGGAGGCTAGAAATGTGAGGTTATGGCGTCAGTAGGGTTGGACCTGAGGCGTCTCCTTGGTTTGTGGGTGGCCATCTTCTTCCTGTGTCTTCACATCATCTGCCTTCTGTATATGTCTATGTCCAAATTCCCTCCTCTTATAAGTACACCAGTCATACTAGATTAGGGTCCATCCTAAGGACCTTATTTAAGATTGATTACACCTGTAAAGATCCTGTCCCTAACTATAGTCACATTCTGAGGTGCTAGGGGTTAAGACTTCAACATGTGAATTTTTGTGGGGACACGATTTAGTTTGATGTTTACACACCAAGGCTCAGAGGAGCATTATTCACAACAGCCAAAAGGTTGATACAACTCAGGTGGCCATCAACAGATGAACGGGTTAAAAAATCGGGGTATCCCTGTAGTGTAAAAGATTCAGCCTTAAAAAGGAATGAAATTCTCATACACAATGCATGGATAAACTTTGAAAACATTCTGCCAAGTGAAATAAACCAAGACAAAAGGTCAACTACTGTATGATTCCATTTATGTGAGGTAACTAGAATAAGCAAAGATACAGAGACAGAAATTAGAATAGAAGGTACCAAGAGTTAAGCGGGAGGAGGAATGGAGAGTTAGTGTTTATCGGTACAGTGTTTCGGTTTGGGATGATAGGAAAGTTCAGGAAATGGATAGTGGTGATAGTTGCATAACATCGTGAATATAATTAATGCCACTGAATTGCACACTTACAGTGGCTAACGTGGCACATTTTGTTAAGCGTATTTTACCACAATTTAAAAAAATTTTTTAAATTAAAAAGTGAAAGGAACTATACTTGATAAACAAGGGAAAATGAACCCAAGAAAAAGAAAACGTGAAATCAGAAAAGAGAAAGTGTAGAATGCTACAGCCACTCTGGAAAATAGTTTGGTAGTTTCTTGTAAAACATATACTTACCTTCCAAACCAGCGATAGCACCCCGGGGCATTTATTCCAGAGAAATGAGAACTCCTGAACATACAAAAGCCTGTGCACAAACGTTAAAAGCAGCTTTATCTTGAATAACTTCAAACCAGCGACGTTCCATATGTTCTTTCACAGGTTAAACTCACTGTGGCACATACGTACAATGGAACACTACTCCGCATGTTAATACCTGTAACAGTTGGAGTGAAAAACGATCCAGGCTCAAAAAGTTACATGGTGTATGACTCCATTTACATAGCATGGTTGAAATGATAAAAATTATGGACATGGGGGAAAATTAGTGGCTGCTAGTGGTGAGGGACAGGAGCGGAAGGCAGCCTGAGGGAGTTGCTTTGTGATGGTAGATCTTGATTTTGTGCTGTCTGTTGATGATGGTTAAAAATCACCAGGGCAACACCCTTGAATAGAGCCAGCTTCAACAGTAAGATGTCTTAGTGGTAGAACGAAGTCTAAATAAGAATGACCGAGGAAGGAGATGTACAACTCCCAGCTGGCTGATTTGCACTCTCCTCCTTGTCACAAGTGATTTCTTTCCACTCCCCAATGGTATACTACAGTATTACCAATTTTTGGCAAACAATTAAAGTAGAACTTCGTCTCACACTATCATGAATATAGGATTAAAGAGAACTATAAAGGAGCGCCTGGGAGGCTCAGTCAGTTAAGCGTCCGACTTCAGCTCAGGTCATAATCTCACGGTTCATGGGTCCAAGCCCTGTGTCGGACTTTGTGCTGACAGCTCAGAGCCTGGAGCCTGCTTTGGATTCTGTGTCTCCCTCTCTCTCTGCCTCTCCCACACTCATGCTCTGTCTCTCTCTCTCTCTCTCTCTCTCTCTCGAAAATAAACATTAGGGGCGCCTGGGTGGCGCAGTCGGTTAAGCGTCCGACTTCAGCCAGGTCACGATCTCGCGGTCCGTGAGTTCGAGCCCCGCGTCGGGCTCTGGGCTGATGGCTCAGAGCCTGGAGCCTCTGCCCCTCCCCCATTCATGCTCTGTCTCTTTCTGTCCCAAAAATAAATAAATGTTGAAAAAAAAATTAAAAAAAAATAAATAAAAAAAATAAACATTAAAAAAAATTTTTAAAGAGAGACAAATATAAAAATATAAAATGGTAAAACAACCAGTGTAAAATATATGTAAATATTCCCTTTACCTTTTGTTGTTCTTAAAATGTTTTCATTTGCAGAATGCATATTCCATAAAGGTGGTTAAGTTGGGGAAGTTCATTCTATGTATAACATCAATTAAATATAAACACTATTAAATGTAAATGGATTATATCCTCCAACTCACGGCATAGAGTGGCTTTCTGGATAAAAAGAAGGTGCTGCCTACAAATTACTCGATTCAGTTTCTTTTTTTTTAATGTTCATTTTTGAGAGACAGAGAGAGATGGAGCATGAGCGGGGAAGGGGCAGAGAGAGAGGGAGACACAGAATCGGGAGCAGGCTCCAGGCTCTGAGCTGTCAGCACAGAGCCTGATGCGGGGCTCGAACTCACAAATGGCGAGATCATGACCTGAGCCGAAGTCGGATGCTTAACTGACTGAGCCACCCAGGCGTCCCTTGATTCAGTTTCAAGGACACACATAGACTCAAAGTGAAAGGATGGGAACAGATATCTCATCAAATAGAAACCAAAATAGAGACTTATATCATACAAAATAGACTTTAACAAGAGACAAAAAAATTCATTATATAATGATAAAGGGGTAAATTCACCACAAGAATATAACAATATATAATATATAATACGCATATATATGTATATATGTATATATGCATCCAACATCAGAACATCTAAATATATTAAGCAAATACTAACAGATCTGAAGGGAGACATTGCCAACAATGCAACAATAGTGGGGGACTTGAAAACACTTTCAGGGCGCTTGCATGGTTCAGTCAGTTGAGCATCTGACTCTTGATTTCAGCTCAGGTCATGATCCCAGGGTTGTGGGATTGAGCACACATTGGGCTCCATGCTGAGTGTGGAGCCTGCTTGGGATTTTCTCCCTCTCTTTCTCTCTCTGCCCCTCTCCCCACTTGTGTGTGCATGCTCTCTCTCTCTCTAAGTTTTATATATTTATTTTGAAAAGGCGGGGAGGTCAGAGAGAAAATCCCAGGCAGGCTCTGCACCATCAGTGCGGAGCCCAATGCGGGGCTCAAACTCCCAAACCATGAGATCATGACCTGAGCCGAAGTCAGATGCTTAACTGAGCCACCCCGGCGCCTCTCTCCCTCTGTCTCTCTCTCAGAGACTGAGACTCAGAGTCTCTGAGAGAGAAAGAAAGATTATTTAGCCATAAATAGAATCCTGCCATTTTCAACAACACGGGTGGATCTTGAAGGCATTATTCTAACTGAAATAAATCAGATGAAGAGAGACAAATATTGTATGATCTCACTTATATGTAGAATATTTTAAAGAAAAGTCAACTCCTAGATACAGATGACAGATTCGTGGTTGCCATGGGCAGGGTGGGGAGGGAGGTTGGTGGGAGAAATGGGCAGAGGTGGTCAAAGGCACAAACTTCCAGTTATAAGATAGATAAGTCTTGGGGATGTATCGTACAACATGATGACTATAATTAACAATACCATATTGTATATTTGAAATTTGCTAAGAAAGTAAATCTTTAAGGTTCTCATCAAAAAAGGAAAATAAATTGTAACTATGTGTGGTGATGGATGTTAACTAAACCCATTGTGGTAATCATTTCACAACATACACATTTATAAAATCATTATATTATGCACCTAAAACTAATACAACATAATATGTTAATTATTTCTCACTAAAAATTAAAAGCAAAAAAAAAAAAAACCCTTCTGTGCAGCAAAGGAAACCATCAAGCCAATGAAAACTAACCTATGGAAAGGGAAAAAATATTTGGAAACTATATATCTAATAAGGTGCTAGCTAATAGTCAATATATATAAGATACTCATACAACCCAACAGCAAAAACAAAAACAAAAAAACAAAAAATCTGATTTAAAAATGGGCAGAAATCCTGAATAGACATTTTTCCAAAGAAGACATACAAATGGAGATAACAGCATTAGTAAGTATGTGGAGAAAAGAGAACCTTCGTGCACCGTTGGTGGGAATTTAAACTGGTGCAGTCACTGTGGAAAACACTGTGGACTTCCTCAAAAATTAAAAATACAGTTACTATTCGATCCCACAATCCCACTTCTGTGTATAGATGTGGAAGGAGATGAAATCACAGTATCTCAAAGAGGTATCTGTACCCCCATGTCCATTGAAGCATTATTCAAAGTAGCCAAAGTTTGGAAACAACCTGTGACTGCTGACAGAGAATAGATACAGAAATGTAAAATTCAGCCATAGGAAAGAGGGAAATCCTGACAACATGGATGGGCCTTAATGCTAAACGAAACAAATCAGAGAAAGACAAATACTGTACGATTTCACTTGTGGAATCTGTATGTGGAATCTAAAAAGGCTGAACTCATGGAAACAGAAAGCAAAATTGTGGTTGCCAGGGGCTGAGGAGTAGGAAATGGGGACATGTTGGTCAAAGGGTACAAACTTCCAGTTACAAGATGAGTGAAGTTCTGAGGGTCTAATGCACAGCATGGTGACTATAGTGAATAATTACTGCATTACCTACTTGAAAATTGCTAAGAAAGCAGATCTTAGAGGCTCCTGGGTCACTTAGGCAGTTGAGCATCCGACTCAATATGGGCTCAAGTCATGGTCCCTGGGTCACGGGATTGAGCCCCACATTGGCTTCCACACTGAGCGTGGAGCCTGCTTAAGATTCTCTGTCTCTCTCCCTCTGCCCCTCTCCCTTGCTTGCGTGTGCTCTCTCTCTCTCAAATTAATAAAATAAAATAAAATAAAATAAAATAAAATTTAAAATTTAAATTTAAAATTTAAATCTTTAAATAAAAATAAAAATAAAATAAAATAAAATAAAATAAAATTTAAATTTAAAATTTAAATTTTTAAATTAAAATTAAATTAAATTAAATTAAAATAAAATAAAATCTTAAATGTTCTCACCAAAAAAAAAAAAAATTAAATTAAAAAGGTAATTGTGTGAGGCCATGGATGTGTTAACTAACCATTTTGTGGTAATCATTTTGCAATGTAAGTGTGTATTAAATCATGTTGTACACCTTAAGCTTACCAATGTTATATGTCAATTCTATCACAATAAAGTTGGGGGTGTGGGAAGAAGAAAGACAAATTACCAATACGAATATGAAAGAAAACGGAAGTACTTTTTCAAATAAGAAACTTTAAAACATTTTAACCATTTAAAAATTCACAAACGCGGGTGGCTGGGTGGCTCAGTCGGTTGAGTGTTTGACTTCGGCTCAGGTCATGATCTCGTGGATCGTGAGTGTGAGCCCCGCACTGGGCTCGCTGCTGTTAGCTCAGACCCCACTTGGGATCCACTACCCCCCTTTCTCTCCCCCTCCCCGCTTGCACTCTCTCAAAAATAAATAAACATTGTTTTAAATGCACAAAGGACATGAACAAACAATTCACCATTTAGACTCACGAATAGACAGCAACAGATGAAAATTTCAACCCCGTTAGTAATCAGAAATGTAAAATAATTTAATAACGTATTTTTTTGCCTGCCAAATTGGCAAAGGTGAAATTTTATAACGTTTTAGGACTATGTGCAGAGAAATGTGCCTCACTGATGGAAGCACAGATTATAAAATTTCCAGATGGCCAATCAGCACGATGTGTCAGAGCCTTAAAAATCTTTTTACTTCTGGGCGCCTGGATGGCTCCATAGATTGAGCAACCAACTCTTGATTTTGGCTCATAATCCCAGGGTTGTGGGATTGATCCCCTCATCAGGCTCCACGCTGAGTGTGGAGCCTGTTTAAGCTTCTCTCTTTTTCCTTCTGCCCCTCTACCCTGCTTGCTCACTCTCTTTCCCTCTAAAATGAAAAAATATACGGGCGCCTGGGTGGCTCAGTCGGTTGAGCCTCCGACTTAGGCTCAGGTCATTATCTCGAGGTTTGTGAGTTCAAGCCCTGCAGTTGGGCTCTGTGCTGACAGCTCAGAGCCTGGAGCCTGCTTCAGATTCTGTGTCCCCCTCTCTGTCCACCCCACCCCTGCTTGTGCTCTGTCTCTGACTTTCAAAAATGAGTAAACATTGGGGCGCCTGGGTGGCTCAGACGGTTAAGCGTCCGACTTCGCCTCAGGTCATGATCTCATGGTCCGTGAGTTCCAGCCCCGCGTCGGGCTCTGTGCTGATGGCTCAGAGCCTGGAGCCTGTTTCAGATTCTGTGTCTCCCTCTCTCTCTGACCCTCCCCCGTTCATGCTCTGTCTCTCTCTGTCTCAAAAATAAATAAATGTTAAAAAAAAATTAAAAAAAAGATGAATAAACATTAAAAATTTTTTAAATAAAAAAATATATATATTTTTACTTTTTGGCATAGTAATCCCATTTCTGGAAAGCTATGCTAAAAAAATCATAAGAAACAATAAAAATTTACATTAAAAATAAGGACTACAGAAGTTAAAATTTTTCAGTGTTTAAATTGTGTAGAGGGGGATGTTTAAATCAAATAATAATTATGTAGAAAACTATCCTAGCATGATGTGAAGCATAGTTCCGAATTTGTTTTAAAATTCCATGCAATGCTAGAAAAAAAAGAAAAAAATACAGCAAAATCTTTCTTCTTTCTTTTTTTGAGTTTACTTGTTTATTTAGAGAGAGAGAGTACACACACACACACACACACACACACACACACACACAAGTGGGGGAAGGGCAGAGAGAGAGAGAGAGAGAGAGAGAGGGAGACAGAGAATCTCAAGCAGGCTCCTCACTGTCAGCACAGAGCCCGACTGGGGGCTTGAACTCACGAACCGTGAGATCATGACCTGAGCCGAAACCAAGAAGCCAACGCTTAACCAACGGAGCCACCCAGCTGCTCCAGAAATACAGCAAAATCTTAACGGTAGTTACCATTGGGTTTGGTTATTACAGATGGTTTTAATTTCCTTTTTAATATTTCCTAAAGTTTCCTAACTGTATACAATACAATGGTTGTTTTGTAATCAGAAAAATGGAAAAATTATTCTAAGAGCATAAAAACAAATGCTGTCCAAACCACCACACGACACAGAATTGTAATTGTGCACATCAGCTCTTAAAGGGAGAAGTTTGTCTTAAAAGTGAGCAGCTGATGTCTAAACAGGGTTTCCCAGGCAACCCCTCTGCGGTTGCCAATATAGAATGCCACCTCTGGGGTAGAATCATCCTCCTGGAAGGTTCTGAGGCCTCCTCCTCCTAAACGAGCTGTTTACAGGGCTAGGTGTCTGGTTTAAATTCCCTCTATGGAAGCACACACCCGCTGAATGGTTTCACTGCCAGAAGAAAAGTGCTACTCCCGTAATAAAAAGTCAGTGAAGCTGAAAGAAATCGAATTTCTTGGACTTGGGGTGGCGGCTGGAAGATTGGTAAGCATTCTCAAACACGGAGGCATCTCACCTGAGCTCTGAGTCCATGGTCAGAATTCACCTGCAATTCTGATGGTCCCTGCTGCGGAGCGCAGGACAGGTCTGGGAGGGGAAGGAGTCTGGTCGTTTCCTCCCGATTTTGAAAAGTCAGAGGGGGTGGATGGACATGGTCACCGTTTCAAGTGAAGAGTTTCTCTTATCATCTCATAAGTCATAGTGACTCATTCTGAAAGCGCTGTCTTTTTAAAAGTGTGGAGATGAGGACGCCTGGGTGGCTCAGCCGGTTGAATGCCCGTCTCTTGGTTTCAGTTCAGGTCAGGATCTCGGGGTTTCTTGAGTTCAAGCCTTGCCTCAGGCTCGGCCCTGGCAGCGTGGAGACTGCTCTCTCTCCCTCTCCCTCTCTCTCTCTCTCTCTCTGCCCCTCCCCCACTTGCACTATCTCTGTCTCTTTCAAAATAAGTAAACTTTATTTATTTTTTAAAAAAATTTTTTTTTCAACGTTTTTATTTATTTTTGGGACAGAGAGAGACAGAGCATGAACGGGGGAGGGTCAGAGAGAGAGGGAGACACAGAATCGGAAACAGGCTCCAGGCTCTGAGCCATCAGCCCAGAGCCTGACGCGGGGCTCGAACTCCCGGACCGCAAGATCGTGACCTGGCTGAAGTCGGACGCTTAACCGACTGCGCCACCCAGGCACCCCAAGTAAACTTTATTTAGATGAGTCAATCAGTAGTGTGCTGGTGGTCTACTGAAGATTCTTCCTTTAAAAATTTTTTTTCAACATTCATTTATTTTTTGAGAGACAGAGAGAGACAGAGCATGAGAAGGGAGGGGCAGAGAGAGAAGGGGACAAAGCAGAGTCCAGGCTCCAAGCTGTCAGCACAGAGCCCACTGTGGGGCTGGAACCCACGAACCGTGAGATCATGACCTGAACCCAAGTCGGGCGCTTAACCGACTGAGCCCCCTGGGTGCCCCAAGATTCTTCTTTTCAAGACTGTATTAAAACTATGCCCTATATATACTCCAGCCCAGGCTACATAGCATGGTGCTGGAGGGGCTGCAAAAATTCACACGTCCTGGACTCTGCCTTCAGTTTATTCACAATCCAGGAGAAATGGGAAGGTGCAAAAACATGAAAAGTGAAATGGCTCAAGACTTAGCTGAGAGTAAGATACAATGAAAGTGACAGGCAACAAATGCCTGTTTAACTGCCTAGTGGAATAATTGCAACATCTTACATGTATTTAGCCCTTAGGCACTGTGCTAAGTGAGCATTTAAAGATGTATTACCTCTTGACTGTGTCTAAGAAACCTAATTTAGTAGGAATACTAACAGGTAGCATTAATTAGCGCTCGATACATGCCAGGCACTGTGCTAAGTGCCTCACACGGAAGAACTTGTTTCATCTTCTCCAGTAGCCTGCAGGTCAGTCGTGCTAATTGTCCTGAGGCACAAAGAGAAGCTGGTGCGTGGAGATGCCTGGGCACTGCACAAGATCACAGAGCTGAAGCGGGGAGCCAGCATTCGAACCCGGGGAAGACTAGCTCCAGGGCCCCCACTCTTTTTCTTTCTTTTACTTTTTAGTGTGGTGACAACACTTAACGTAAAATCTATCCTCTTCACAAATATTGGAGTGTGTGTTATTGTTGACTCTAAGTACAGTGCTGCACAGCAGGTATCTAGAACCTTAACTGAAATTTTTGGACTGTTAATTAATAACAGTACGCCCCCCCCCAGCCCCTGGTAACCCCCATCCCAATCTTTGATGTTATGAAACTGGCTATTTTAGATACCTCGTGTAAGTGGAATAATGCCTTATGTCCTAAGGTCCATCCATGTTATCCCATTTTGCGGAATTTCCTTACTTTTTTTTTTTTTTTTTTGGCCAAGTAGCATTCCACTGTATGAGTATACATTTTCTTTATCCATTCATCTGTCAATGGCCATTTAGGTTTTTCCCATGTCTTAGCGATCGTGAACAATGGTACAATGAACACAGGGGTCCAGATATCTCTTCAAGATCCTGACTTCTAATTCTTTTGGATAATAAACCCAGAAGTGCTGGATCATATGGTAATTCTACAGTTCTATTTTTAATATTTTGAGGAAATGCCATACTATTTTCCATTGCGGCTGTGCCATTTTACATTCCCACAGAGTTCCCATTTCTCTTTTTTTAAATGTATTTGTTTTGAGAGACACAGAGAGAGGGTGAGCAGGGGAGGGACAGAGTGAAAGGGAGAGAGAGAAACCCAAGCAGGCTCTCCACTGTCTGCACTGTCAGCACAAAGCCCGATGTGGGGCTCGATCCCACAAACCACGAGATCATGACCTGAGCTGAAATCAAGAGTCGGTCGCTAACACACTGAGCCACCCAGGCACCCTGAGATTTGAAGAGTTTTTATTAGGGACAAGATGAAAAAGAGGAGAGGATGTTTTCAGTGGGGCGTGGCTGTTAGGTCACCAGTTGTAGGGAGATTAGGATAATAGCATCTCAAGCTACAATATTTGATTCACATTTTAACACATGCTGTCAATTCCTGAGCAGCCATGAATTTCTAGTTGACTGTAGGAGGCAGCAGAATTGCCCTGAGTGTACCACAGCCTGAAGCAGAGGTCAGAAACTATGGCCTGCAGCCAAATCTGGCCCAGCACTTGCTTTTGTAAATAAGATTTTATTAGACTACAGCCACTCCCATTCATTCTGTGTCTTTCACAGTACAGGGCAGAGATGAATAGTTGCGACAGACACCGTATGGTCCATAAAGCTTAAAAAATATATATATATATATTTTCTTGCAGAAAGGTTTGCTGACTTCTGGCCTAATGTATCACAGTGATTGTTATTTTTTCTTCTAAATTTTTATTTTGAGAAGTGTCAAATCTACAGAAATACTGAAAGAATACTATAACGAACATTTGTATGCCCTTCTCCTTGATTCAATACTTAACATTTTGTCACATTTGCTTCCTCTCTCTCTCTCAGGTGCGGATATCATAATTCAATACCTCTATTTAGTATATATCTAAATATAGTATATATCTCCTAAGAATAAGGACAATCTTTTACGTAACCATAGGAATTTAACATTGATGCAGTCAGTAGACCATATCCAAATTTTCCCAATCCAGGTTCCTGTGCAGGATTGCTTTTAGTGGTCATGTGTCTTTAGTGGTCTTTAATCTAGAACAATTGCCCAGGTTTATTTCTTTTTTCCTCAGCTTGTTAAGGTAAAATTGGCAAATAAAATTATGAGATATTGAAAGTGTACATCATGATGATTTGGTATACATGAATTTGGTATACATGTCTTTCTTGTTTTCATGACATTGATGTACTTGAAGAGTGTGGGATAGGTATTTTCATAATGTCACTCATCCTGGATTTGCTTGATCACGTCCTGAGGATTATATTCAGGTTTTAGCATTTTGGCAGGAATGCCAAAGAGGTGATGTGTCCTTCTCAGTGCACCCCATCAGGTGACCCAGTGATTATTAGTGCAGCAAAACTCTACCTATGGTGGTAGTCAAACAGGATTGACTTGCTCAAGACCCAAAATGACAGGGCTCAAAATGGCAGTGCTTACCTATCTACAGTCTATTCCTGGAAAGGGTACTAGGTAGCAACAGCATGGAAATAAGGAAATCACAGCCAAAGGCTGTCTCACCCTAAGGGTCTGGGACATCCAGGTGCAAGGTCCTATTACCCACCCCTCTCTTGGTTCAGGAACCACCTACACTCACACAGAACACCTTGGAACAGGTACTCTGTTCACATAGAAGATCCAAATGTGCACACGGATTTCAAATGTTTGCAGTCATCTGGGGGGTTGGCATCCATTTAAACAGAGAGCTGATCCATCCACTAATAAATAACATGAGCACAAATGTTTCATACTTGGCAATCCTTTTCCTCCCTGATCACTGGCTATCTGTGCTTTGTGGCGTACTTCTGTTGACTGATTAAACTACAATCAACCAATTTTTTATGATGTTGCCCCTTCCAACAAAATCTGCCTTTTCTCACGTACCATAATTGGTTCTCATAGCAGTATAAGTCAGAGGCCTTGTCTCCAGTATTTCATGAGCAAACGTCAAATGCAGACCCAAAGACATAGTCCCGTTACAATTGCTCCCCGTGGTCACACAGACCTCACACCTGGTCATCGGTTGCGAGGACACAGACCACGCGCAGAAGGTCATTAGATTGGACGTTGTCCACTCGCGTGGTTTTTTTTTTCTTAATGCGGTGAAATATTTCCAACTCACACCGACACTTTTTGGGTGCCCAGTTCAGTGGTATTGAGTGCATTCGCAATGTCATGCCACCGTCACCACTGCCTGTTTCCAGAACTAATAGAAACTCTATACAATGAAACAATAGCTCCCCATTCCCTGCTTCCCGTGGCCCCCCGATGACCTCTTTTCTACTTTCTGTCTCCATGACTTTGCTGCTTCATGTAAGTTAAATCATGTAACATTTGTTCCTTGTGTCTGGTTTGTTTCATTTATCATGTTTTCATTTCACATAATGTTGCAGAACGTGCCCTTCCTTTCCAAGGTGATATTCTTTCATATGTGTAGGCCAATTTGTTTGCCTATTAATCTGTTGGTGAACATCTGGGTTGTTTCCACCTTCTGACTATTACAGATAATGGGGTGATGAACATCAGTGGGTACGCATCGGTTTTAACTCCTGCTTTTTGTTCTTCGCGATGTACACCTAGGATTAGAATTGACGGGCCACATGGTGATTCTATGTCTCACTTTCTGAGGGTCCGCCAAACAGTTGTCCGTAGTGGTCAGGTCACTTGTTGGCTCTTCAAAAAAGAGGAGCTTTGGACACAGTTCTTTGCCCCCAGGACCTTCGGAGTCAAAGCTAAGAGACCATATTTATTCCCTTCCTCTAAGCTTCTCAACCAGCCATGGAGATTTGGTTAGACTTTCCCTTTAACAAGCTATTGGCTCCCTTTCCCCTGGGAGCAATTGCATCTTCTTCCATATATCATCAATTTTAAGCCAGTCTTTTCTCTCTAAAGAAGGCCCTATGGTTCCCTACCGTGCAAATATACTGCTGGCAGCAACAGGAGATGGGCAGGAGCCTTCTCTTCAGTTCACCTCGAGGGTCTGATTGGATACGTGCAGAGAAGTGCATCTGGCCCATCCACTGGGCAACAAAACATCTCAGCAGCCAGCTCCACCGCGGTGGGGTGCGGGGAAGTGACCGTCAGTCCTATCGATCCCTTTGAAATCCTGCCGTTAGGTCCAAATTTACGGACATGGTATCTTGTTGTGGAATAGTCCCAGCCTCTGGAGCCCTTACCTGAAGTTTTAGTGCAGGTTCAATGTTGAAAGAGAAAACAGAGTACAGCGGGGAGGGCCCCTGTGTGAATTCCTCTGCCACCTCCCCTCCCCCCTGCCCTGACTCCACCACAAAAGCATGGCAGGTAAGGGAGACACCATCACAGCATACATTTACAAATCACATATTCCAACTTTTGACCAGACTTTAATTCTGGTCGCTTTTATAGTAGCGTCCCCATAGCCCCCTGGATCAATTCTATTGCCCCTATGGGGCTTGTTAGCAGGCCGAGGCAACACTGTAAATGTGCTCCATGCCCAGGAGATCTAGAAGAGTTACTTCTCCACCTCTGGCCATTTCACCACCCATTGTTGGTAAAAGACCTTGGGATCCCCACTGGGAGTTGAGTCAAGAGATCCCGGCGTTTTTGTCTGTCTTCTTCCTCCATTATGACTTTTTTAAAAGTTTATTTATTTTGAGAGAAGAGAGAGTGCATGAGTGGGGTAGGGGCAGAGAGAGAGGGGAGAGAATCCCAAGTGGGCTCTACACTGTCAGCACAGAGCCTGATGCAGGGCTCAAACTCACAAACTTGAGATCATGACCTGAGCTGAAACCAAGAGCTGGATGCTCAACCGACTGCGCCACCCAGGCACCCCGAAATAATATCAATCTTAAGGAAAACTTGCAGGTATTGGACAAAGAACTACTACCTTTGTATTAAAAGTGAGTATTTGGGGCGCCTGGGTGGCGCAGTCGGTTAAGCGTCCGACTTCGGCCAGGTCACGATCTCGCGGTCCGTGGGTTCGAGCCCCGCGTCAGGCTCTGGGCTGATGGCTCAGAGCCTGGAGCCTGTTTCCGATTCTGTGTCTCCCTCCCTCTCTGCCCCTCGCCCGTTCATGCTCTGTCTCTCTCTGTCCCAAAAATAAATAAACGTTGAAAAAAAAATAAATAAAAGTGAGTATTTTAGAATCTAATGCTGTAGGCTCACTGGAACCTTATTTCTTTCTGGAATTTCCCCAAGCCTTTGGATTTTCTATCCGAGGGGCTTTGAGGAGACTTAGATGTGGGATCCCCTGATTTTCATAAAGGTTTTGGTGGCACTTTCTCTCTCAATTTCTTTCTTTTTTGACTTTTAAAACTAGCTGTCTAAAGATTCCCACATGATTAGAAGCTGAATTGTTAGTCCCTTTCTTGTGTCGATTTCCTTTCTTTTGTAAAGTTCTAACTTTTTTGAAAACATCTTTACTGAGATGTAATTCATATACCATGTAATTCACACAATTAAAGTGTATAATTCAATGGTTTTCAGTGCATTCACCAAGTCAATTTTCAAGTGTTTTTCTTGGCCCCAAAAGAAACCCTGTTCCCCTTTAGTTACCACCTCCCACCTTTGGCAACCACGAATTCACTTTCCGTCTCCATGGATTTGCCTCTTCTGGACATTTCATATCAAATGGAATCATATAATATGTGGCCTTTCGTGACAGGCTTCTTCCATTTATCATGATGCTTTGAAGCTTCATTCCCCTTTACGGGTGAATAATGTTCCACGGTATGGATGTACCACATTTTGTTTATCCATTCATCAGTTGATGAACATCTGGGCTGTTTCCACTTTTTTGACTATTTTCGTGTTGACATGCTTTAATCCTCTTGGGTCTCTGGTCATGGAATTGCTGGGCTAAAATGTTAACTCTCTGTTTCGCTTTTTGAGGAACTGCCAGTTTGTTTTCCAAAGTGGCTGTGCCAGTTTGTTTCTTTTTAATCCTCCATGTGGTAGCTGGGATAAAGGATTTGAGGTTGCCTCTTTTACGTTCTCCTGTGGTCTCAATATCAAAGTCATATGTGGTGCTAGTGCTGGCGGGACGCCTTGAGTTACAGTGTTGGTCGTAGCCTGGGTGAGGGGCATCCCATTAGGGAGCTCGATTCTGTCATTATATAGATAGTTCAATACTGCCTACGCCTGCAGTGTTTTTGCAACTTTAGTATTGGTTGACAACGGAGGGGAAGTGACATTGTCTTTCTCTGGATAAGCATGATGGATCCTTCTCTTAATCCATTCCAGAAACCTAGGGGCTTCCCTATGAACCATCCCCACAAAGGGATTAGCCAATAGTTGGTGGACCAAAATCTTCCCCTTTAGTCAGAAGTGTTCAAAGCAGAGACACTGCTCCTCATTCTAAAATTCTCTAAAATTCTCAGGAATCATTTTAACAAAGGTTTATCAGGATGATGTCTGTAATGACCTGGAAAATTATTCAGTTCCCTCACTGAATAATCCCTTACTTCCCTAGTTTCTTGCCCTCCCTGTCATCTTGCCCAACTTGAATTATCTTCTTTGTTGTCCTAAGTCTCACAGAATTAGCTGACTCATCAAATATTATGGTGCCAGCCAGAGAGGACACAGCTCACCCCAAGGAGATTCTGAACTTAACTTTCATTTTGCTGATGCTCAAAGCAGCAACCACAGATCTGAATTTTTAGCTGACCTGGTATCAGTTTGCAGTTCCCTGCCGGTCCATTTTTCTAGCTCCTGAGGTTCAGATTCTTTCAGTTCCAGATTTCACTGGAATGTTTTACAACTAGTATCTAATTTCAAAGTCTGTGCTACTTCAAACCAAGAGTAACTTGTTCATTTTCATCTCTTTTATCAGAATCACCTTTTTTTTTTTTTTTTTTTTTTTCCTAGTAATGCCTTAGCCATATTTTGAGCTAAGAATGAGTCAGGGTTTTTTCAGTAAATCCTACATCTGACACCAGCTGCTGAAATGGTTTAATAGGCTTTGGTTGCTAAAGAAAACTCACAGATCCTAACAAATCTACAGTTTATTACAGGACAAAAAATACAATACACCAATAATATTTAAGTAAGGGCTGGAAAGGCGAGGTGCAAGGTTCTATTATCCTTCTTCTGTAAGAGCCCAAACAGATGGCGCTTTCACTCCTGGGGCAGGAACCACCATGTGCATGGAACACTTTAGAGCAGGGAGCCCAAAATTGAGTCTCTGCTGGTTTCTTTTCTAATGTTTTTTCTGGTCACACAGCATAGGCATATTCCTGCTTGTAACTAGCCCCAAATGCAGAGCCCTTTGTCTATTATCAACAAATAATGTTGATAAGCTGACATAAACTACTCTGAAGCTTCTTGAACCCATAAAATACTACTATTAAATCGGTGTGTGTCATACCAACCAGGGGTCAGTGCCCTGCAGGAACTTTGACAAACAGCTCAGGTCCTACTGTGGTTAGCTCTCAAAACACATAACTTATCTTTGGATAGTGCTTTACAGTTTTACAGAGTGGAGGAATTTAACGAACTGGAACAAGCTGATGTTATCACCCCCACCTCAGAAACCAAGTACATGAGGCTCAGAGTGCTTGTGACTTGCTCAAGGTACCTTGAAGTAGCCTGTGTGCCCTCCCCCATTCTATTCTCTTACCACTTAAACATGAAGTTTGTGCATCTCTTCCTGTTTTTGTTTTTGTTTTTCTGGATTCCACCAGTCACGTATGCATCTCTAAACAATGCGTTGATTAGCATGTTTGGGGGATTTTATATAATTGAATTATGCTGCAATGTATCCTTTCATGGCTTGCCCCCCCGCCCCCCCCCCCCAACATGTTATGCCCTTAATGTGAGCCCGGATGTTGTCAAGCTGTTCTGAATAATCTTCGCTGTCGAAATTGTTTATATAAGAATATACTGCCTATTTTTACGTTTGACTGTATGGATGTTTGTTTTCTCTTCAATTCTTAGTGACTACAAATAATGGTGCTATAAATATTCTTTATTATGTCTACTTGCGCAGATGTGCAACTGTTTCTCCGGGGTAATATATTCTCCAGAAAGAAGGCACATCTTCAAGTTTCCTGGACGATGCCAAATTACCTTACAAAGGGATTGTATTAAAATTATACTTTCATGGGCAGTGATTAATGCACGGGCACACACAGACACACACTACACACCTACGTATGCACACACGTTATACTCCTAACCATCACGCACAGCACTAAACACGCACACGGATCCACAAACGCACAGCACACACGGTCTTTACAGAACGCACTGACACGCAGGTCCACCCACGTGCACTAGGCACGGGCACTCACCACGATGCCAGCCTCACAACACCCCGTTCAAACACAGACACAGAAAGGCAGGCCCCGCGCTCCGTGTCAGCACGCACGCAGCCCCGGTACTCGCACGCAAGCTCTCACGTAGCCCAGCCAGGGGGCGTGGTCTCCGCAGCTCGCGACTGAGGAATCTTGTCCCGGCCGCGCCGCCGTCGGACGCCAGGTGTCGGAGGTCACGGCAGCGTTGGCGGTGGCGTTTTTTTTTTCTACCCGGAAACCACGGCTGCCGGACCCTGAGAGGAGTCTGTGTCGCGGCGGCGTGAGCCGGACTGGCCTCTGGTCCTCGCCTGGGCCCCGTGGAGCCCGAGGCCGCCCCCGGCGCGGCGGGGAGGATGGTCCCGAGCGGCCCCCGGCCCGCCGCGCGCCGC